>NW_022280170.1:256761-264657 GCF_004355925.1 Anarrhichthys ocellatus | reverse complement strand
TTTCACTCTTTGTTTCATTGCAGCCATTTGCTAAAATCAAAAAAGTTCATTTTATTTCTCATTAATGTACACTCAGCACCCCATCTTGACAGAAAAAAACAGAAATGTAGAAATTTTTGCAAATTTATTAAAAAAGAAAAACTGAAATATCACATGGTCATAAGTATTCAGACCCTTTGCTCAGTATTGAGTAGAAGCACCCTTTTGAGCTAGTACAGCCATGAGTCTTCTTGGGAATGATGCAACAAGTTTTTCACACCTGGATTTGGGGATCCTCTGCCATTCTTCCTTGCAGATCCTCTCCAGTTCCGTCAGGTTGGATGGTGAACGTTGGTGGACAGCCATTTTCAGGTCTCTCCAGAGATGCTCAATTGGGTTTAGGTCAGGGCTCTGGCTGGGCCAGTCAAGAATGGTCACAGAGTTGTTCCGAAGCCACTCCTTTGTTATTTTAGCTGTGTGCTTAGGGTCATTGTCTTGTTGGAAGGTGAACCTTCGGCCCAGTCTGAGGTCCAGAGCACTCTGGAAGAGGTTTTCTTCCAGGATATCTCTGTACTTGGCCGCATTCATCTTTCCTTCAATTGCAACCAGTCGTCCTGTCCCTGCAGCTGAAAAACACCCCCATAGCATGATGCTGCCACCACCATGTTTCACTGTTGGGATTGTATTGGGCAGGTGATGAGCAGTGCCTGGTTTTCTCCACACATACCGCTTAGAATTAACGCCAAAAAGTTCAATCTTGGTCTCATCAGACCAGAGAATCTTATTTCTCATAGTCTGGGAGTCCTTCATGTGTTTTTTGGCAAACTCTATGCGGGCTTTCATATGTCTTGCACTGAGGAGAGGCTTCCGTCGGGCCACTCTGCCATAAAGCCCCGACTGGTGGAGGGCTGCAGTGATAGTTGACTTTGTGGAACTTTCTCCCATCTCCCTACTGCATCTCTGGAGCTCAGCCACAGTGATCTTTGGGTTCTTCTTTACCTCTCTCACCAAGGCTCTTCTTCCACGATTGCTCAGTTTGGCTGGACGGCCAGGTCTAGGAAGAGTTCTGGTCGTCCCAAACTTCTTCCATTTAAGGATTATGGAGGCCACTGTGCTCTTAGGAACCTTGAGTGCTGCAGAAATTCTTTTGTAACCTTGGCCAGATCTGTGCCTTGCCACAATTCTGTCTCCGAGCTCCTTGGGCAGTTCCTTCGACCTCATGATTCTCATTTGCTCTGACATGCACTGTGAGCTGTAAGGTCTTATATAGACAGGTGTGTGCCTTTCCTAATCAAGTCCAATCAGTTTAATTAAACACAGCTGGACTCCAATGAAGGAGTAGAACCATCTCAAGGAGGATCAGAAGAAATGGACAGCATGTGAGTTAAATATGAGTGTCACAGCAAAGGGTCTGAATACTTATGACCATGTGATATTTCAGTTTTTCTTTTTTAATAAATTTGCAAAAATTTCTACATTTCTGTTTTTTTTCTGTCAAGATGGGGTGCTGAGTGTACATTAATGAGAAATAAAATTAACTTTTTTGATTTTAGCAAATGGCTGCAATGAAACAAAGAGTGAAAAATTTAAAAGGGGTCTGAACACTTTCCGTACCCACTGTATCTCGAAGATTCTTTAATACAGAATAATGAATACAACTCAACTTGCATATAGATAGATTATTGTAATACCAGCCATGTAAAGGCAGTTTGGTGACAACTGACTGCTGTTAGTGATGGAGGTGGTTACCATGAGACATTAGTGCAGTTGTTTGTGCAGAGCTGTGGAGGAATCTGACTGTTGGTGGTTTGTGGCTGCAGGTTGTCTGGAGATTGCGGAGGAGTTCCGTTGTCAGGAGATCGATGGACAGGCGCTGCTGCTGCTGAAGGAGGACCATCTCATGGGAACCATGAACATCAAACTGGGCCCTGCACTCAAGATCTTTGCCCAGATTAGCACGCTCAGAGACTCGTAGCCCATCTCACCCTTCACGCACACACACACTGCTGTCAAAAGCTGTGCTGTGACTGTAACTAGACAAACACGATGTGCTCAGGACCCCACATGATGACTGACATGTGAGTGTAGTTCAGGCCATATAGTTTGAAGGTCGTTTTGTCACGGCCTGCTGAACACGAGGACATCAGCTGGGACTGTTGGACTCACTTCTTACACTGATGGCGTCCCTCTGGCACTACTTCAGGAAAACTTCCCCCATAGTTTGACAAGACTGTTGTTAGGTAGGCTGTGTCGCTGAGAACATATTGTTTTCATAATAGTACTGTGCCCTGGGTTCCTGCAGGGGAGTTTTATGGTTAGCAGTGGATCTATTTTCGTATTTCTCTCAGCAGCATGAATGAACATTTCAGATCTGCTGGCTGTTTCAGCTCAACCTTTTGGAAACCATTCTTGCTTCAGGAAGATAAGATCGATGTCACGTGCATCCTGTGCAGAGCTACAGTCACTTACATACTATCGAGGCCCTGAACTCTGGAGATAGCACAGATAACACTTATTAACTTTATTATAGGGAGAATTTTGAAAATACAAACTCATTGGATCGTAGCAATCTTTTTTTAGCAACGTAAAAGTTGGAAAATATGACAGGTGAAGGATGACTAAGGAAACACAATTCTACACTGCTCAAGAACTCTGCAAGGTCTCTTTGATTAAAGTCAATATAAACCAGGTAACATCAAGAGAAACAGGAGAAGGAGGAATGTAAAGAAGGGAGGTTATAGAAAGGAGACTACCTGGAAAACAGCTATGCTCCTTTCATCAATTGATCCAAGATGCTTGGGGGGGTTGCACTACTTTCGCACCTGCCGTTGCTAAGCAACTAAAGCCTGGGCGCTGAATGATGATGATGAAGCGGCAATTTAGCAGTAATTTGTTTGACAATTTGTCTAACCTTTCAACCGGATGTTGTGATGTCCTTCAACGGTGAGGGTGAAGCAAGTCAAATATTCTGTGGGACGGGTGGTAAGGCTTTGGGTACTAAAGTGATAATTTACCGTAGACTGTTATTTAAATGAAGAAAAGAACAGATATCACCATAAATCCTAAATGGATTTGAGGGCGCAAAAAAACCCTCAAATGTATTGTCAATATAGACGCACTGAAGGCGCTCAAACGCAAGAGCGACGCCACCACGACGCAAGCGTTCCCAAGAACCTCGAGGAAAAAATATAATAAACTTTTAGAAATGCTGCAGCGTGCACCGCATGTCACGTGACGAGGAACAAACAGTCTTTTCTTTAAATAACAGTCTAAGGTTGAAAGGTCAGCCAAATGGAGCAGTAAAGCTACTGTGAGGGGTTTATGGTGCTGGAAATCCTTTTATCTCCGTTTAGTTTAGTCAGTAAGGCTTAATGCCAAATTCATCATTCCAGCGCAGCTTTTAGTTGCTCAGTAGCAGCAGTGCAAGTGACTTCAATGGAAGATATTTTTCTTGGTGATGTCTAAGATGCATCGATCTGATCGATGTCTGGGTTAAGTACTAATCACATGCCTGTGTTTAATTAATGAGCTGTATGCCTCACTGTGTGGAAGACACCAGGAAGTACAATTCCAGTGTAAACGTGGTCAAAAGGTAACAGCAATTAAAATGCAAGTGTATTATAAATATAGTAAACAAACACAGAATTGAATGGAATAGATCTGCCCCATTGTCACAGATCCAGCTGCTTGAGTGCGTGTCGGCCTGATATCAGTATCGGTGCATCCCTAGAGATGTCATCATTGGATGGAGTTTCTTTGTTACTTTGCGTAGTTTGACAGTCCTGGATCAGGGCTGAGATAGAAGTCTAGAATGTGTGTTTAGACTGGAACTGGAGGCAGTTAGGAGCTACGCTGACTCTGGGAACACAGAAGCTCACAGCTCACAGCTCAATTATTTAAATATCAGACTTGTCAGAAACTCCTTGATATTCAATCCAGGACAGTTTCTTAATTGTAATAATTTAAGAACCATTGGGCTGAAAACCGATGGTGATGATTAGTGGACAACCGGCTCTTTCTCCTGAGCCACAGCCTGTTCTTAAATATTTGAAAAGTCGCATTCCAAAGTGTATTATTCCATATTTTCTTTTGTAGAAAATAAAGCTACTCGTGTAATTCATGAACATTGTACAAACTGAGGTGCCCTTGTCATCATAACTGCCCCATCATATCATTTAGTAGTGGCATTACAAAATGTCCAAAATCTGTAATTTACTGGAGAATACTCCAAGTTTATAATCGGCTTTATGAGTTGTGAGATTTACGCTCTCTCCTTGTGATAGAAAGCTGCTTTCTGTGCAGTAGTGTAAATGCAGTGGTGATTGGGTCATGGCTGTGACTTGACAAGAGACAGAATGCATGATGAAAAGTCAATTCTGTGATTTTGACTATTATTTATAATGGTTCATCATTGCTCTTTATGCCTCCTGGCATGTAGGGCAGCAACAAATGTCTTCCACTCCCGTCTGTCCTGGGACTGCTGGATGGTGCCCCATGAGTGGTTTAGGCTCTGTATCTCCTCCACAGTTCTTCTCCGTGTGTTTCTTGGTCAGCCTCTTTTTCTTTTCCCTTCTGGCATCCAATGTAAGGCTGTTCTTGTAATATCAGCAGGGTCTTTACTCAACACATGTCCTATCCAAGTCAAAGCCATTTATAATGGTTGGTGGTTAGAGTTACTGGCCTCTGACTTATTGAACATTTTTCTTTTTTTAAGTACATAAAACCAAATGTTTACGCTCTAAAATCAAACCATTAGATGAGTTCTATTAACTGCATATTACTGAATACATCACATTATGAACACAGGTGACTAAAGTTGCCTGTAAAATGATACAGTAATAAACAGTCTCTTTCCCTGATGAATTAAAAAGCAAATTCAATGAAATCACAATTCAATTTAAAGATGTTTAATTAATATATTTTCTTATTTCAGTTACTAATGTATCTGCCTGCACCTCACAATGCATTTGTCTCTTGCAGCCGTGTTGACAGTTGTCTGTCGGATCATCGCTTTAATGTAAAAAGGGTTCTCTTTAGTTTAATGATGTGAAAACAAAGCGCCACTTAAAAGTGAGGTCAGCCCCAAAGAGCAGCAGGCCCTGTGATTGGACAGCTGTTATGTGCTGATGAGAGCGGTATGGACAACTAGAGTGTTTTTAACACTGAATTGTTCTGGCCACTCGAGTTCGGCAGTAATCAAACGAGGTGTAAACAACACTGACATACTATCACCTCATCTTTAGAAACCAGCTGCCTATTTACACATCCAGCGGACACACAGCTGCATTCTCATTCATTTGGAGTTGTGTTTGTGTCCATCGGATGAAGATAAGGAAATATCATCTGCTAAACGCTCCAATGTGTTCACAAGCTAGTCTCTACCTGTGTCTGTCTGCTGGAAACCAGGCTGGTGAGGGCAGTGAAGCTGTAAAACCAAAACAATGCGCTGAAAGACGCTGAGAAGCTCTGTACAACTGAGAGTGACCCTCAGTGTTAACATAGTACAGCTTTACATTGATCAGAATGAAGCATTCTAAGTCTATGACTCCCTAAGTATCTGTGCCAGACTCCAGAAACATATCGCTGTTCTAAACCCAAAAATATATGGAACAAATTGTCAGACAACATAATTCTGAATTTTCTCACAGTAATTCACTGATTTATTCTCTCAAATGGAAAACCGAACTAAACACATTTTTAACTTCAACTTTACATGATTACAAACCATTCAAGTACAATCCAATGTGATTATGGCTGTAGCCAGCTCAATAAATTACCTTTCCCCATTAAGGCACACTCAGTAGTTCACATGAAGTAAGGAGACGAAAGAAAAGCTGAACAATGGTGATACATGCTGAACACGAGAGAACATACTGACACGATGACAAAAGAAAGCCTTCTAACACATTATTTGTGCCTTATTCATATTTAATATGCTCTTTGTAGCTTAGAATTATTTTGCATAATCAAATTGACTTGATCTGTCAGAGCCAAGAGGAACAACCAATAAGAACCCACACATCAAACCTCATAAATAAATGTAGGTTTCCACTGTCAACTCCTTCCACTGATGAGTTGACAGTGGAAGGAGTGATCCGTTTAGTTCACAATTTAAAAGTATTTAATGAAGCAAAATTGTGTTTTAATGGTCCACTTCTCTGCTGCTGTCCACCAGTCACACTTTGATGTGAATAATATTTTAGCAACCAATCAAACCAACGACCATTCTAGGCAGATTCAAACCAAAGTTGAAATAAAGCAGTTTTCCTTTAAAGACACTGCCGATTGAGCAAATGCTCCAAAAACCTCTGTTTAAATGAGTGTCAGCATCTAATGAATGGAGAGTGCTTAATGAGGACAATCACATGCTGCCTTCATTCACCGATGATTTAAGAATATACTGTGGGGCAAACATAGGTACTACCATTACTGTTACCATGGCAACACAACTCATAGTTTTGAGAGGCCTGGGTCTTTGATTTTGTGCAACTTACATTAAAGCCCCGTGTGTAGGAATTGAGAATTTCTTTAAATGTTTCTCACTATCAGCCAGGCCCACTAAAGGCTGTCTGGTGGCAGAGGTTACAGCTCTTCACCTCTCTGTTTGTTTGAAGAACCAGCTGTCACGCTATAAAGGCCTTCTAGGAGAGACTATTATTCTCATCAGTACCATTCTTCTCACCTTCTATGATGGCTGACTTTTCAGTGTGGCCATTGCTTTAACTTGTTTGATTAAAGCAAAGTAAACCCTTAATAAATGGACAGAAAGCAACACAGAGCTGAAGGGATAATGTATTTTTGTAGCCCAACAGGAAGTTGGCATCACTGGTTCCCTCTACAAACAGCCAATCGGATTCATCCATTGGATTTTGAATTTATTACAGAAAATAATCTCTGTGGCAAACAAACGTTTATGATTTTCACAAATGAACACCACTTTAATGATTTTTGAAGTGTGAATGTGAATCATTAGAAGCAAAAAGCTAACGTTAGGCTCTAAAGACTCCACCACGGTCACATGACTTCACGTCTCCACCACTGAGCTAGAGGATAGTGTTCTAGTGAGGACGTCTCGTTTTTACAGATACTTCAAAGCTTCGAAATTCACCAGAGGGGTATTTACTTATGCATTTTATATCGCAGAACAAAACGTTAAAATCTTTTTAGCTTATGTTACCATAGACCGTATTTCAGACATCTAACCAAAAACACATTCAATAAACACAGTGACTTTGAACGAGGGAACAAGACTTGCACATATCTCATTTACAGGTTTTAGGACGTATTCCTGCTGCACTCAATTGTCACTGAGCTTGTCTCATTTATCTACATACAAAAACCCAAACTATCAGAGCAGTCTGAAAGATGTTAGATTGACAAGAAAACTCAGAGGTTTTAAACTAAACTCTGGCTAAACAGAGCAGTCCAACTCAAACCTCAACGCCATGGAGCAACCAGCGCCTATAGCTCAGGAAATAGTTTGAAAGACTTGATGTTGCTTCACTTCCCCTGCTGGAAATGTAAAAGCCACACTAGGACAGCGTGTCCACTCAGCAGATGAAGTGCAGGGCCCACTGATGTGATGGTAAAAACACGTGTAGGTGCTGGGATGAACAGTTGGCCAGTCCAAACTCAAATATCCCAAAACGATTACAGGGAACTGGGGTACTACTGTTAGCACACCAACATGCTGAACTCAGATGGTGGGCATGATAAACATTACCTGTAAACATCAGCTGTACTGCCTCCATCCAAACCCTCAAGCTTTCATCTCAAACACTACCAATTTCTGCTTTTGTCGGTTAACGAAATTGCAAAAAATCCCAACTGTTTGGTGAAGTTTTGGGGGGGGGGGGGGGGGGGGGGGGGTAAAGAAAATAAAAAAAGAAAAAAAAAATAAAATAGCAAAACACACAC
>NW_022280170.1:254059-256661 GCF_004355925.1 Anarrhichthys ocellatus | reverse complement strand
GGTCGGGATAAAATTGAAATATTAAATGAAAACGTAGGTTACAGTTGAGTTTGAATTATTGGGGATATGGGGGTCCTGAAACAAAATCAGGCAGTGCATCTGTAAGCTTATCCTGAATAACTTTGGCCAAGCTCAGTTAAACAGCGCTCCGTGTTGCCAGGTGTTGGGCGGTGATGCTGCATATGTGAAAACAATACCATAGAGCCTTTAGTGTCTCCAGAGGGAGCTGTGTGAAGTCTGATAAATGTCCTCAAGTGGAGTCACTTCAGTCAGACTGAAGACTACAAGTGTGAAAATAAGAGAGATGTGGAGATGTGGAGTGAGAGCAGTGATCTCACCAGACCTCTGGAACCTGCTGCAGGGTAGAGGCTCCACTCGCAACACACGTCCACATCCCTAAACTGTCAGTGGTAAAGTTGCATTGTGGGAATTGAAGGCCCCCGTTTTCGACAAGACGGAATAATGTGTGGAATGATACGATACCTCTAGTTCTGCTAGAACTAGAGGTAAACTTGAGTCTGACAGGTTATATGTGTGCAGTGATACATTGATGGAGAACCAGTTTCACTGGTTTAACAGAAAAAAACTTCCCTGTGGTCGAGTCATTTCTAGTTCAATAGGAAATTCTGCCACATGTTGGAAGCATCTTGATGTTTAAATGCTTCCTTAAAATGCTGTTTAATTAATCAGCTTTTTTATGATCTTTTACATTTCAGATAATTGTTTTGAACTTTTTTTTTGCAAACAAAAATGCAAAACATTCACTAGATAAAGCTTCTTAAATGTGAATGTGTTTGTCTTGAATGAACCAAATATCCAAACATTTAAATCACCTTTGTAGCCTTGGGACGGGCTTTTCTGATGATTGTCTAACATTTTAAGACAAACCAACAATAATTGAGTAGATTAATTGATAGTGACATTAATGGTTTTAAAGTGACAGACATCCTCTCAGCAGGTCTGTGGGTGGTACCACTCCACAGCAGGCGTCAGGAGAGAGTATCTGTCCTGTTGGTTGTTCTCTCTCTTTCCTTGTCAGCTCTCATATGTGTCTCCCTTATCATCACTTATCCTGCAGTATCAACAAGCAGCAGAAAGAAACAGAAACAGAAGCCTATGTTAACAGCTCCCATGCTGCCCACATGTTGAATGTGTGCATAGCACTGTAGCGCTCAAGCAGCATTCCTGGTGTCACAGCAGCCATCCTCACTTTTGTGGGCGACCTGGTGAAGTCAGAGGGGAGGATTAGAACGGCTGGGAGACTGACTGACTGCCTGCCACCCCCCCCACACACACACACACACACACACGGTGCCCCCCCGGAGAAAGTGAAAAACAGACATGCTGGGGATCAGAGACCTGTGATGGGAGCACAGCAGGGTGAGACAGGTCAGTAGTGAAGAGCCAAAGCCAACCCATAGATTTATTGTTAATTTAATGGCGCGATTCAATAAAAAAACATCAAAACGCAGGAGAAAAGGAACAGTAGAGAAAGACTTCTGACAAAGTGAGCACACAGTCCATGCCGCTGAGAGACGGACATGTAGAGTGTAAGCAGGTCCAAATCTCTTTGTGGAAGGACACGTGTAAACAAGTAGCCGCTTTACATGACAACACACGTGGACTGTTAGCATCTACTACGCTCACTTCTAATTCAGGCTTCTGTCATTTGCAGGAGAATTGTTTTTTGGGTCAATCCATGACTATAAGGACAAGTAAGATTTATTCCAACGCGGGTTTGATTTTTCGTAGCTCTGACCGGAACAAAAACACAAGCAGTCAGAGGATCAGACGGGTTTATCAAAACCACCTGATGAAGGTCAAAGTGAAAGTGAGCACACCTGGAATAATGCTCGTGACCCCTCACTGCACAGAACTGTGTGTGCCAACAGTAATATATACAGTAATGTATGGCTAATATATTTACCGTCTGATCTGCTGTTTTTGGACCTATTTTTCCCCACATCGCTGTGTTCCCATACTTCAGCAGGTCACTTGGTGAATACAAAGTACTTATTGTACCGATACTACTATCAGCACTAATAGTACTGCCAACCGGAGCTACGGAAATTAAACTCAAGCTGCAATAATAAGTGTAACTGTTGTTAAAGGTTTTTTCCTCAAAGAATCATTTTACCGTACCTATATTATCTCATTTACCACAAACCACGTTCACGTGACTTTAACCAGTGATGTCAGCAAGCTTTTCCAGGCATACTGTAGGGTTTTAGGTTTAAAGTTTCTGAATTGTGTTTTGTCCAACCTTTAAGGGAGTCAATGGCTTCCATTATTTCAGTTACAGGATACAAATCTACTGACTGTCAGCTTCTTTGAGTGAGGTCATGAATCACAGTGAGGCGCTTATATTTAGTTGAAGGAACCCTGTGGAGGTTTCTGGTAAACAGACGTTCTGTCTACATTCACTGTTAGGAGGAACAAACACAGTGAATATATTTCCTTCATTAGAACACGTTGGATTGCATCGGCTTGTGCTCTTTTTTTTTTTTTCTTGCCACATTATTGCCACCAACTGGAGCGGAAAACAATCCATATGCAGGGATGTGTTGCATCACCTGCATCCTCATAGTGTAAGGCATCGGGG
>NW_022280170.1:143709-253959 GCF_004355925.1 Anarrhichthys ocellatus | reverse complement strand
GGGGGGGGGGGGGGGGGGTGGCATGGAGGGGGCAACATTGCTCCATAATGTTAATAGTGGTCACGTCCAATGGAATGGATTACCTAACTCAAACAAGAATGAATACGAACACATTTCTTGAAGAAAAGGTTCCTTCACCAAAGTAAAGTACATGTGCTTTATTATAAATGCAGAAACACTGGTATGGCCCCTTAATGCTCCGTCAGAACAACATGAATGCAGTATAAATACAGTTAAACAATAACCTTCTAATTTGGGAAAAAATGAACTCTTGTGCTTATTTTTCTTCCATTGCAATGAACGAATGCTTTACATCCCATGATGACGGGTGCAGTGGAACAGGTGGTGGGCTAAAATGACGAAACGGACCAAATGGTTCATTGTAACTTCAAGGTCTTGAATGAAGGGTACTATTCTACTGGTGCTGTACTGAACCGAGATCACTGTTCTGTGAGTACAAGCTGTATCACGGTGAATCTCTCTGAGAGGGGAGCTGTGTACGGCCATCACTCCAAACATGGACCACGTGAGAGAGGAAAATAAAGTTCACTGAGAGAAAGTGAAGATCAAAACTGAGAAACAAACCCACAGAGAGAGCGTCGATAGAGAGAGAGGAAATCTTTGCCACCACAAGCACAAGCACAAGTAAAAAAAAAAAAAAAAAAAAAGGAGCAGAGCAGATCAGTTTTTTTGTTTCCTGTTGTGTTCTATTATCGCTGTTTATACCTTGCTCCTGAAGAGGGGCTTAGCTCCGGGGCCACAGTACTCGTTGTAGATGAGCTTAAAGAGGAACAGGTGGAAGAGTGTTATGAGCGATGCCACGCTGAACCAGAAGAGGAAGGGCAGGCCTGGGTACCTGTTGGCCATGTGCTCCTCGTGGGCCAGGATGGACTTGAGGTGCAGGGTGTGGCGGAGATCTTGCAGGTGGCGCAGGTCTGTGGAGATGTACAGGAGCGGCGTGATGGGCTGCGTCACCATCACAGGGAAGGTGTGGCCTTTGATCTCGGACGTCAGCTCCACGGGCTCGTTGAGGCAGCCGGCCTCGCAGGCGTACAGCTTCACCGGCTTCTCCTGTGGCGGCTTCACGGACACGTGGAGAAAAGGCTTTCCCTCCCCATCCAGCAGCACTGCCAGGTTAATGAGGTCCTGGTTGTAGTGGATCCCTCTCAGGGCATAGCTGTTGTGCAGCACGTCCGGGTCAGCCTGGAACTGAAGGTGGTTCTCGGTGAACTGAAGGCCGCCGAAGCTGAGCACCATGCCCTGCATGGCGCCATGGGCTCCGGCCGCCACCAGCACCTTGCAGCCTCTCTTCTGCAGGGTCAGAGTCCACAGCGTGACCAGCTGCAGGATCTGAGCTGCACTGCTCACCCGCTCGGGCCACAGGTTCTCTGCGTGCATGGTGGCGTGGCCGCTGAAGCAGTGGTCTGCGTACTTGAGGCTGGACTCGAGGCGGACACGCTCCTCGCTGCCCAGCCTTCGATCCAGCAGCGGAGCCATGGAGGAGGACAAGATGTAGTAGAGGGTGGTGTTCACCGTGCGGCTCGATGGCGTGTGGGAGTCTGTGATTTTCCTCATTTCAACACCTGAATGAACAGAGAAGCAAAAGCACAGCTTCACAAAAACCTGGCATGTATCCAAGGATTGGTTGCTTTCACCGTCAAATATTATTCTTTGTCAATCTTTTCTCAAGGTCCACTTGCTAACTTTTCCAGAGCTTTCCACCATGATTACTGTATTTCTGTTTACACAGACATTTACCACCTTTTTCATCTGTGCGTAGCTCTTTTATTTCAAATGTTCAGTTAGTGTGCTCACATGGTGAAAATGTTTAAAACAAGTTAGAATTAGAGTAGAATACAACTGGGAGCCAGTTTGTGGAAAGGGTGAGTTAGATGTAAGACTTCTACTTAATCAGGAAAGTTGGGAATATTTGAAGCAGAATTTTAATGCTTTGCATATTTTTGGCCTCCATGGTCTTTTTGAAAAAAAAAAAAAAAAAAAAAAAGTACTTTTCATATTGTTTTTGCTCCACCACTGAGCTACTTGGGGCGACTGTGGCTCAGTGGTACAGCAGGGTCGCCCTTCAATCAGAGGATCGATCCCCGGCTCCCCTAGTCCATGTGTCCTCGGGCCATAACCCCAAGAAGCTCCCGTAGCTGTTCCTTCAGTTAGTCCTGATGGGCTGGTGGCACCTTGCATGGTAGTGCCTGCCATCAGTGTATGAATGGGTGAATGTAGTGTTAAAGCACTTTGAGTGGTTACCATTTAATGAGTATAGTGAGTCAAGTAAGTAAACTTCTATTAAATGAGCAGAGAAAAAGATGACAAGGGGCAGATGAATTAATCAGAGTTCAGGGATCGGATGGACATAATCATAAACATGCTGCATCAAATAATAATGAAGCCACAAAGTGATGCTGAAATTCCCCCCATTACTGTTGTTGCTTTATCCAGCCTGACACTGCTTTAAACAATCTAAATAGCTCATTAGCTTGAATTCAAACTCCATAGCTCATTCATTCCTAAATGACAGATGTTTGAAACTGGCTTTTTAGGTTTTCACAGAGTGAAGGAGGGACAAGGGGAATGGAGAATGTAATAGTAAAGACAGAGAAACATGGAGAATGTTAAGAAGGTGCAACTCATTCAAAATGTACAGAAAAAGAGGAAAAGAGGGCAAGTGTGATTCAGCGACATCAGCAGCCCAGGAGTCAGCTGATGGGAAGACGTGTCTTGGTGAATTACTGCTCTTAAATGGTTTTTTAATGTGCAATCTGTAATCCAAAGGTAATCAAAAGGCCAGGAACCCAACACAGCAACACAGCGACTCACAACAACAACTATATATAAATGACTCATGTTTTCAGGAGCTCCCTAAGTGTTGTAAAGAGAGCCGGAAGTTAGTCAGTAAGATTGTTTGAGTTGTTTTGAAAGGGTACAAATTCCTTATAATGCTTTGATCTGTAAGTCGAACTGATTGCTCATATGATGTGTCTTCATGTTTACAATTTATTTCACATCAGTCAGTTCTGTTGCGCTTCTATATTCCAAAAAATAATCTATAATAAAAAACGTTTAGGCTGTGTGCCAACATTTTATTTTTAATAAAATGGGAGATAATCATAATCCACACAGACCCTGGGGCCAGAACCAAACACTAACATCTTTACAGGCGACGCATGATTAAAACCAACCTGCCTCCTGACAGAACAGGTGAGCAAGATCTGACATAAAATCCCATCAGAGTTCACATCTACACATTTCACAATATTTTACAGCCCTGTTCTAAGTTTAACCGGAATGAAATTTGATCTTCTATTCTGACCTTTGACCTTCAAAAGCACACATTGGTATGTTTAGGCCAATTTAACGACTGCTGTCTTTCTAAGACTGCTGTACTATTTTACATTTGTGTGTGTTCCTTCTCTCAATTCCGTGTGATTCTAGGAAATGGACTAGAAACCAACATGCTCCTTTAGAACCCAGAGCCAGTTGCCACTACGCCCTTTACTCACCTGAAATGAAGAGGTCCATCCAGGCCTGCTGGTGATCTACAACCAACTCCTCCACATTTGCCCTCAGCAGCTCCCCCAGCTCCCGTTTGGCTCCATCTCTGAGGGTGGTGAAGGTCTCCTCCAGCTTGGAGGGCTCGATGGGCTCTGAGGTCCACACCACTGACAGGATGTTGTCTGTGTACTCTAATTTAGCTGGAACCTGGAGCCTGCTGTTCACCTTCTTGGAGACCACCACCACCAGCACCATCCGGTTATTCTCCACAAGCACTCTGCCAGAGGAGAGAACTATCTCTCTGTCCTCCAGTTTCTCCACACTGCTGGTGAACTTGCTACCAAAGGCGGGGTTATCATAGGAGACGTCCAATGACGCGGACTTGTCAGACGGGTTGCTGATGTGGATTCGCTGCAGATAGACGTTAGGTCTGCTTCTGTGCGCGATGAACTCCTCTCTGATGGTGACACAGTCCCGGGCTGACTGCAGGGCGGCTGGTGAAGCACAGCGGACCGACAGCACGGCTCCTTTCCGGAACCACAGCATGGTAGCCTGAACCTCGGCACGCTTCCCCTCGAGATGGACACCGACTCTCGGCGAGTATTCCGTCTGGTGGACCGGAGCCGAGCCGGGCTGTGAAGACGACGCTACCCACAGTTTGTTAGAGTCAATGTCAAGAAGAATATGGCCGTTGCCCGATACGAAAGGTGTATCCAGTTGTTCCTGCGGTGTACTGTATATCCCCTCTCCTCGGTCTACGAGAGACTTCCACCTGTGGATTTCAGCCAGTAGGCATTGTCCCGCGGCTCCACCGGGCATGACCGAGCCGCTGAAGAACCTCCATCCGCGCTCTGCTCCCAGGTACCAGTAGAAGATGAGGAAGAGCAGCAGTCCTATCAGGAGTCTTCTCGCCCAGCTGCTTGATAACAAGCCTGGTAGCCCCTTTAGTCTCTGCTGTAGCCACATTACGTGTTTAAATGATGGAAGCCCAGCTACGAGTCAGCGTATAAAAACGGAAAATTGTAATATGTCACATCGAATTCGGTTACGGGTCCTACTCAAAACATGCTGTTCCCCAGGATGAAAGCTGACAAACTGGCTTCTCTAGCGTCTGGCTAAGTTAGCTTAGCTAGGTAGTTAGCGCTGAGAACGAAAACTACTGGAAGTGTGCTATTATTTCTCGCATCGTTATAGTCATGTCCTTTAGCTGGTGTGTTTGACAATCGTCAAGTTGTCGTATCTCAGGTCATTTCGTTTTTTGTTTGCCTTCAGGTTGAAAACATCAGCTGACTTTCCAAATAACTCTACAGCCAGCAGTGAGACTTCTGGTTTGTCACAACTGCCGTAAAGCAAAACTACACAACAGCAACCGGAAATGTCGCAAAAAAAATTAAAACAATACAATGAATGTTAATTCCATTGATGGAAACCAGGCATTCACTCTCTGAAATCCAAGTAATAGTTAAAGTTATATTGTAGTGTAAATGTACATTTTAAAACATTTAAAGTATTTTTTGTTAACATTTCATAGCCACATGAAAGTAAATTGATTAAACAGTACCATCACAAGCTACAGTTTATTAGGTAAATACCAGGTAAAACAACCCTCATTGATATTAATGAAAATAGACGAAATATCCACATCCTCTTTTCTTGTTACAATGTTGTTGTCATTGTCATTTTGTAATTTTACAGTTACTGTTTGTGAATTTCAACATCTTATACTGACTGGATGAAAACATAAATACACTGGTGTAAATACAGGCTACGTGCAAGTGATCATGTCCGCAGAACAGCTGGGTCATCGTTTTCAAACAGCTTCTTGTCCCATTTTGGAAGGCGTTGCGGGTGGATACAAACACATGAGCCTGCTGTGAAAAGAGAGAGAGAGAGAGAGAGAGAGAGAGAGAGAGAGAGAGAGAGTGGGGGGATACAGGCGGAGAGAGGGGGCAGGCAGTGGAGACGTTTACACGGCCGAGATTCTCTTTCTCGTACGGCTAGAAACGTGTATAGTTCATTTTTACACAAGGACTCGTGCAAACAAGTTAACTTTAACTTGTTAAAAATGAGACTTTCACCCTTGCTGTTGTTTCCAGGGATTTTTGTCTGTGCACTTTTCCCTCTAACAAACGGCGAAGAGCAGCGAATCCCCGAAGGTAAGTCAGGAATGCTGCCCGGTACTAACCAACGCTACTAACCACCGTGCTATCTGCACACGTTTAACGTCAGCTAATGTGGAAAGTCAACCCAGTCTCAGTTTGCAAAGTTGAGGTCACTCAGCTGGGTTTGGACTGGGGGAGACTCCTTAGCTCATGTGGTCCCCGGTTGAAGGAGACCCTCACCCTAACGTTACCTCTGGTATGGCCGTGTCAATCCACAGACATGTCTAACGTTACAACTTTGCAGTAGACTTCGCAGTGAATAAGCCACATATGGAAAATACAGTACCACTGAGTACTTTGTGCTTGTGTCCCTAGAAGCATATGCTGTATAATTATTTACAATTCCGAAAGACATTAACTGACGCTGGGTTGTAACTTGTGTGTTGTTTTTCCGATTTAAAAAGATAGCAACGAGTTTAACATTATGGCAACTCTTTAAACTAGAGACAGCAGGACGGAGGTGCTGAGGAGGACTCAGCCCGCTGACGTGGACGTGGACGGCGGGCTGTCAGCGCTGCTGTTAACACGAGGACATTAGCTAGCTCATGGAATGCTTGTATGCTGTAAAGATGATGTAGAATGTAGTCCGTTAAAGAACAAAACTGATACTTTTACATATTCCTCCGTAGCACGTCGAAAGCAGATTAGCGGTACTCTATACGGTCTCATATAAAGAATAGAGTATTGAAGAATTACCTTCAGAAAAAGTCAGCCAGATTTGATAAAACAACACCAGTTGTTTCCAGAGCAGTCTCTGGAGTTGTATAGACTTGAATGCTAGTAGATTGAAATAGGTCAGCACGACAATAAAGAAAAGAACACTTGATACGAGACAACCGTGAAACCGTATCTTGTCTGTTGAAAACTGGTGAACTCTCCATGTTATTTTATGAAGACAAGACGTCAGGACTATGTGTTTAGAATTATGTTTCAGTGTTCCTTTTGATTTAAATGTCCTTCCTTTCCTCAAATGCGCTTCAGATCAGAGATTGTGAGTCCAACTCACTCTCATGGTTGGACTCAGATTTAGACTATAAATCAAGAAGCTGTCCATAACTAATCCAGATCTGATGTTGTAGTTTTATCATGGGTGAGAAAATCACAAAATATATTTGTAAATCATATCAGAAGTAGTGTTTTCTCTAAGATGATGATTGCTGACCTGTGACGAATTATTATTATCACATTGACCAAAAATATTGTATAATAGTTTGTCTCTGCAGTCAGTAACCTACTACAACCCATATACAACAATCAAATAATACAATATAAATACTGTCAGTTATTACCAGGTCCAGCATTTATTTTGAGCCGGGGTAGCTGCAACCCAATATGTTTAATTTATGATGTCATCATCAGATAACTTATATTTGTCATTATCAAGGTTACATAACCATCCACAGCCTGTCATTTTGCTTTTGCTCATTTGATTAGGCCTTATTGTACATTTCCTGGTGACTTTGCACCTGTAATGTACACCACAATGTCAACAAATGTGAACCATACATTATTATTTATTCTTTGAATGTATTCCTGTGTTAAAGTCAGTTGTGGCAGATCCACTGGGTTGCTTCATGCTGAAGGCAAAAGAAAAAAAGAAGGCCGCATATTATTTTTCTAAATTCCTCTGTAATGTGGTGTCTTCCAGAGAAACTTCTAGTTGTGACTGTTGCAACCAAAGAGACGGATGGCTTCAAGCGTTTC
Source organism: Anarrhichthys ocellatus (assembly GCF_004355925.1). NCBI lineage: Eukaryota > Metazoa > Chordata > Actinopteri > Perciformes > Anarhichadidae > Anarrhichthys > Anarrhichthys ocellatus. Next base: position 246,586 of record NW_022280170.1, on the reverse strand, counting down.
TTTCACTCAGCTAAACATTTCAACTACACTGTCAAGGTAGGAACCCCTGTGGCAAGTCAAAGTAGCTCTCCTGTCTATGGAAGCCCCTCTATCTATTCTCTACAAGAAAACTAATCCCTATTTTTGCTATACATACTTTTCTCTTCAATATCATCATGCTATCATTGTTTTTACATTTGAGACTGTTTCAATGCATTTGAGTCAAAGAAATAAGCCACTGTTTTTTTCAAAAATAAAGTGAAACTTGGCAGTTATGTTTTCTGAGGATAAATATCTTTAAATTCATATCTTCAAAATGCAGTAAATGTATGTCTGTATGTATGTTTTAAGGTTCTTGGTGAGGGTGAGAAATGGAACTCTGGCGACTACATGTCAGCTCCAGGAGGAGGCCAGAAAGTACGACTCCTTAAAGCAGCTCTGGAGGAGATGAAGGATGAGGACAAAATCATCCTCTTCATTGACAGGTAGAGTGTCTTCACCACGGACAAAGCGTCAGATTTGAATGTGATGGCCAGAGTAACATCCTGCTACTATATGGACACGTGCTCATTTCAAGGTTCACACTTTCTACTACAACATGTTTACATGCTTTAATGTTGTGCTCTTTATGTTTCTCATACTGTCTGTCTGAATATTCACCCTCAGTCTGAAACACTGTTTTAACACATCTCAACGTCATTTCGTTGCTAAGCAACAGCTTGGGTCCATGTTTACTTCCTGTCTGCTGATGTCATCCACATCCACATCCAACCAGAAACCAACTGGGACACATTTAGAATGTTTAGAACTTTGAAAGGATCACACAGAAATCCTGACGACTCGTTTAAGGGGCTGAATATGGGCTGTGTGTATTCCTCCATGGATTTATACAGCACATTTTTACAATATAATAATATAACAATGCTGAGCACATTCCAAATGACACCAGATGGGTTTAGATTTTAAATAGTCTGTGTTACTATGTAGTTATTCACTCAACAAGTCTTTGCTGCATTGCCACGCAACAGCACAATAAGTACTACACTAATATTTAGTGTAGGGAAGAAAATAAAGTATTTAGTGACTGAATATGTATTATCTCATTCTGAGTATAGTTCAGTGTCTCTGTCTGTCCCTGAGGGGGCAAAAATCATTCAAAAGAAATTCAATACTTTGGGAAATGTTCTTTCTTTCTGAGAGTGAGATGCTCAGATAGATATCAATATCATGTCAGAGTGTTAAGTACAGAGCTGGAGCCTAGCCTAGCTTAGCATGAATAGTGGAAGTAAGGGGAAACAGCTAGCCTGGCTCTGTCCAGAGTTTAAAGAAATACTCCTACCATTACCTCTAGCACAGTGTCTGTGGATAATGTGAGCAGTTTTGTTCACCAAGAAATACTTCCAATACATAACCCTCCAATACAATCCCCATTTGTCTTTGTTACATTTCTGTGTGTGTACAGATGAAACAAACGGATACATATATTTTTTTTCTTTTCCCGGGGGAGTCTGTACCTCGACCCTAAGGGCAGTAGCTAAAAGCAGTGATTCAAGGGATGGCTGTGTGTCTAACATTGTTCGACTTAAGCGCTGGACTGCTTTGCTGTGAAAGGACAGCGGGTTCGTTTGCAGCCTGTAATTGCACTTCACAGTTTGACTACTTCGGGAAGCTTTGCAACTGCAGGCTAGATGTCCCCCCTGCTTCCAGTATTTATGCTAAGCTAGGCTAACCATGTCCAGACTGAAATTCAGATTCATCTTCTCAAGAGAGGTGGAAATTGTAAATTAATTTGCTGATATAAATCCATTCCTTCAGTTCACTTCAAAGATGTGTTGTCAATACGTACTTATGTTTTAAATAAACATTTGCATTTCCCTCCCAAAGCCCCTTAGTACACACATCAGTCATCCATCTTATCACAGTTCATGATGCCATGGTGTTCGTCTTCAGTTCAGTTTAAGGATCAAACTCTTCAGTGCAATCTAGGCTTTTATCCGTTTTGTTTGTATACAGGTTTAATAGCTCAGCAGCCTTCTATTTGCAACAGTTATCACATAATGGTTGTTGCTGTAGATTGTTCATAGTTCTTCCGTCTTTCAATAAACAGACAGTAGCATACTGTGAATCACAGCGGAGCGGACAACGGGGCTCTCGGTTACCAGTGAGGAGCTCCACTACTAAAAGCTACTGATTCAGTACAGTTCCCAAATTGTTGAACTATATCTGTAATTCAGCCTTAAATGTACTGTAATAATAATAGTACATGGGAGCTGCAGTAAAAAGGCTGAAACATGTGTACATGCTTTTTGTTCAAGCACCGGTAAACACAACCACTGGCAACTTAGCTCTCCAAATAAAGAATGTTGGCATCTTATAAAGGCATCCCTTCATTTGTTTTAACTATGCCACTGGCTTCACACACTGTGAGCCACACGGGCAGTAAAGTTTTCTATTTTCACACAGCTATGATGTGGTTTTCGCCTCGGGCCCCAAAGAGCTGCTCAAGAAGTTCCAGCAGGCCAGACACAAGGTGGTGTTCTCCTCTGAGAGCCTGATCTGGCCCGACAGACACCTGGAGGACAAACACCCCCACGTCGCCGAGGGCAACAGATTCCTAGGCTCAGGAGGTACGTGCACCAGTCCTGTCAGTCACACAGCTGGGGGAGGCCGCATGGCTCTGACATTGTGATGAAATTCATGTTTCGCATCATGTCACTTGCCTTCCATACTAGTCTGGTCATAGCTAGTCTAGTAGTGACCTTGGCCAGGGAGAGGTGTGATCAGCTGCTGTTTTCACCCTACTTTCTTACAAGGTTACGAGGTTCATTTTATTGTCAATGTACAACAGGGTTGGGCAACAAAATGCAGACTGTAGTCCCATTCAGCTTAAAAAAAGAAGATACACAGAAAAAAACTAAAACAAAACTATATTATATATGGAGGGCAGAGGATGGATTTAGGAGTCTTCTGTACTTCTGTATGTCACTCCAGACAGAAACAGGTTGTTGCTGGTGGGTTTAGCTCTTTGCAGGCACCTCTCATCACCAATATCATTGATGCTCAGTAGATGGTACCAGTGATGTTCTGGGCGGTTAAGAGTTAATTGAGTAACACTGAATACAAAGAGAACATTCTTTGTTTACAAGAAAACACGTAAAGCTGCTGTCAATTCTCAAACAGAGCTATCAGAAAGGTATGCCACATTCATATCTTATCCTTCAGTCCACAATTGTGAGAAAGCAAATGGAACGAAAATGGTCACGTCGGCCTCCCAATTGTAATTCCAAGTTTGAGATATCTGGAATTTGATTCTAAATATTGATGAAAGCACTGATGGTGTTTAAATGAAACGACATGTTTAGCTAGTTCATGGTTAAAATGTAGGCATCCCTCTAGTCTATTTTTACATCTAGCTCATCAAGACTACTTATGACATATGTGACTTAACAGGATGACACTTACGCTATCCTCACACAAATATACACTATGCACATCTCTTAGCACTCTAACGTTTACCAGCTGCTGGTGTGACTAGACTTTAGTCCAGGAACTAACACGGCCACTTCTCTTTATAGCAGAGAAACAGCAGTCAGCTCTGGGCTGAGGCCATAAAAACTGAACCTGGCAGTAGTTGTTATGGCAATTATAAACAGTTGACTTGACTGTATCTGAATGTAGGCACAATATGAAAGCGTTTGTATCTATGAATATGGAATACCATTTTTTTTTTTTCACTTCCTGTCTCCCTCAGGTTTCATTGGCTACCTTCCCAACATCAAAGAAATGGTTGCTGACTGGACGGGAGAAGACAGTGACCAGCTGTTCTTCACCAAGATTTACATTGATCCAGTTAAAAGGGTAAGATGTGCTACATGTCAGCGTTTATTTTATGGATCTGTATTTTAATTTATTCCATGTCACATTAAGTACATTCAATACTAGACCTACTACTAATAACAATAATACTAGCTTTCTTTTAACATTGTCATGTAATTCATCTGTGATATTTTATTATGTAATATAAAATCCTAAAATAATGGCCTTAATTTCAGAGAAACCTTTCTGTTCCCTGTTATTTCTTTCATCATATTTTAGTGAGAAGCCTCTTTTCTAATCTGCTCCTGTTCTTATTTGCTGTTGATGCAAACTCAACACTTCCTCCGCGTTTATCTGATTTGATGAGTTTAGTATCATTTACATTTCCAAAGCACTAATTCTGACAGAAAAAATATGCCCTGAAATTTCCATTTGGCAATTTTCTTTGTGCGCTGTTAATGAGACTCAGCACTTTCTGCAGAGATGTTTCACATTAAAAGCCTTCCAGTAGCTTGGTGAGCTTAACCACGCCTATTCCTGTTAGTCTTTTAATTTGAAACATCTGCAGGAAGTGTTGTGTTTTACGATGGTAATCTAACAGTAAACAAAAGAATAGACGTAACTGGAATGGAGTGTTTGAGAGCAGTATTAGTGTTAAAAGAGTATAACATGACTCTGTAGTACTGATACAATTAGTGCTGGTACTGCTTATACTTATTATGTGATTGTGCTGCCACACCTGGAGCTATTATTTGAGATCCCTTTTTCAATACTGGCTTTAATTTGGGAATTTGTGAGAACAATGTGTGTCCATGTTTCAGAAATCCACAAATATCACTCTGGACAGCAAATGCAGATTGTTCCAGAACCTTCATGGAGCCCTCGGTGAGTGCCTTGAATTTTGTCTCTTAGTCCAGCGAGTGAAGTTTATGAAACAAAGACACTGAGACTTCTGAAGCATCCTCCAACACACAGTGTCTATTTTCTGTCTGCAACTATGCTAGAAATGCTAAATGCACGCTTCCAATAACACTTTTAGGAAATTGTATGTTTCCTATCTTCCAGAAGGCAAATTCTTCTGTGTGTGCCTCACACCATCTACCACACATTACAGTAACCAGCATCCTGTCCTGCTCATGATCTCTGGTGGTCCACACTGTATCATCCATTGAGCAGTAATGACTTAAAATACAACTTTTGGACCAATATTAAGATGACACCCACCATTTTCATATGTTGGTGATTAATTTCCTAACTACAATAATAGAACAAGTGTGTTTTCATTTACTGTAGTCACACTAGGCAAATTATTTTAAATGTGACAATTTACTCAGGCGGCAACCTCTGGTTCTGAAAAGTGAAGTGAAGCTGAAGTGTCTTAAAGCTGCATTCTCTCTAATGTCCACCAGGGGGCGACTCCTCTGGTTGTATAGAAGTCTATGAGAAAATGACTCTACTTCTCTCCTGATTTATTACCTCAGTAAACATTGTAAACATGAGTTTATGGTCTCAATCTCTAGTTTCAAGTCTTCTACAATACATCACAGTGTGTTTTCAGTTCATGAAAGCTGACTGTGACATTTTGTTTGCCAACAAATGTCCCATTCAGCGTTCGGTTGTATATTTTACTACGAGGTTTATTTTACAGCAAAGAAAAACAAATCCTAAACAAGTTAAAAAAATAATAAACCATCAACTGGCAAAGAAAGACCAGGAAGAAAAACAAATTAGACATAAATAAATAAATAAGAGAAAAAGAAATACATCAAAACAACCATGCAACACGCCAACAACGTTGTCCGACACTCGTGTCAACCATAATGTCAGCCCAACAACAGATATCAAAAAATATATTAGGAGGGTTCTATACAGAGCTTTACTTAAACTTGGATCTAGATTTACACACATGGAGTAGCATCCTGTTTGAAGAGAGTACCTGTCTTCTTACGAGATAATGAGCATCAACACTGAACAGAGTCAAAAAAGCTGTATGAGGTTAGGGAGGGCAAGTCACCAGCCGATTTCCTTGTTCTGACAAATACTTGGTCCATTTTGTCCATCTTGCTATGTATGTGTCTTTTCTTAGTCTCAGAGGGAAAGTCAGTCTTCCAATATTGTGAATTTCTATAAGATTTCAGTCCAATTTTCTACTGAAGGTGGGTGGGTTTGTAGCTACTTATGAGTAATTGCTTTTTTTGCTGCTACCGTTAATATTTTCAGGAGGTATCTGTCATTTCCTGTTATTCCTTCTGGTAGATCGCCCAAATACAGTGACTTGCATGTGAGTAGGATCTGCTGGCCAAGAATATGCTGCATAATTCTCCAAATGTTTTGCCAGAATGTTTGCATCTTAGGACAGCACCAGAAGATATGGTGGTGGTTTGCACTTCGGTCGTACTTAACTCCACCAAAACAAAACCTCTCCTGATCACAGTGGCTTTAGCCGTCTGCATCCACACAAAGCCTCACAGTCACAGTATGATCTGATGTACACTAATGGTATTAACTACTTTTCTCTGTCAAATGGGGATTTTAAGTGACTATAATTCCTCAGTCTGACTTTGATGGGATTCAGTCAGCCCTAGAATAAAGAAACAATACATAGTGCTCAGTTGAGTATGTTTGTGACAGTATATAGCACTTACTGTGTCTGTATACCAGCCACTCCGCAGCATGAACATTTGATGTACTGTGATTGTTGCGGTCATTTACTGAGTGAACACTGTCACCCATGTTCTCACTTTAATAATGTTTTGGCTGAATAATTAAAGGAGCAATATACGACATTTTGAACATTAATATCTCATCAAACATCTATAATCTATGTAAAGATATAGTAAGATATCAGAGAATGACGTCTCTGTGTGTGTGTGTGTGTGTGTGTGTGTGTGTGTGTGTGTGTTGTAATCCGAGCTGCTCCTTGCTTTGTTGACATAGCAGGCCGATTACCTGTGCTTTTAGTGCATGTTAGTGCACGTGAGCGTGCCATACTAGTGAGATCTCACTAGCTACAACTCTTTCAGAACAGCTGTTAGGACGATATGAACATTTCTGGCCAAAAAAGTTGTAATAGTTAGTGAATCACGATATTTTACCCATAATCATCAAAATATGCTTAAAACTTTTTAAATGGCCCTAAAACCTACTGGAATCACTTAACCTTCCATTTATTGAAAAAAAATATTGTCTTGATTGCATTCCAGATAGGACACGTCTTTTTTAGATATCATATATCAGAAGGTCCCCCTGCAAATAACGGAGGAATAAAGAAATGTCTACATTGTATGAGCTATTTCTTTCTAACATGATCATTCCTGTTTTTTAAATCAGGCTCTATTTTTCACTTCTCTACATGATATTGAGCTGGACACGTCCTTTAAGTCACTCATGTGACTTTACGATTATCCTGATAAAAACATATCCCGATCTACCTGTTGTGAGTGTTGCCTCATCCCTTTTGGCAACCAGTGGTTAACTTCTTCTCAGGCTCCTGGCTGTTTCTTCCTCTGCCTGCTGAATAATCTGGAGATTGTAGCGCTGAGACGTCGTCTCCTTCAAGGTTCCAGAGGGGTTAACAGTTGCAGTGTATAAGTCAGGGCTGCAGGTTTAGACATGAGCTGAACTCCTTGCAGTCTCTGCAGCATTGTTTGAGTTAGAGGAAGGAATTTGTTAGTTCACTGAGAGACGGATGTGACAGCACCAAGAGTCTAGGGGCTTGAATGAACTCCCTGAGGACCGTCTGCTCCCATAAATCCTCCCGTTGTCAGCTCTGCTATTACCTGCTGCTTGCCACTTCTCTTCAAGTGTAAGACACAAAAGAAGATTTTACATAAACAGATATCTATGATTCAAAATGAAGAACAATGTGTGAAAAGTGTGTGTTAAATATTGATAGTGGCAATACTATTGAAACAAGTTTGTAAAAGACATTTTGTAGCACATTTGGCCAAATACACAATCATAAACGCAGATGAATCATTTGTAAACATAATCCTTCTCTCCTCTATCCTGATTGACAGAACTTGTAACACACTACAGTCTCTAATACCACCTCATCATGTAATTACTGACAACAGTAATCAGGGATATGAAGTTCACTTGAAACTAGTTAGAAAGTAAGGTGTTGGATATAGAGTTTCTCTCATGCAGAGCAGCTTCTTAACTGATATGTAAAAAGATGAAAGCTCAAACCTTCTGCACTAGCACCAGGGACAACACTAGCTAACCTGCTTCTTTGTCACTTAATTACTTAAATACCTAAACATAATTTAATATAATACAATACTATGGTACATGTTCTTTGTCTAAACATATTGTAAGAGGCCATTGAGAGAGAATACAAAAATTGAAAGAATTCACTGTTTTGCAACAATTGTTTGTCTTTTTCTGTTGACGCAAAATGTGCATAATCCTGATGACGTGGAGAATCGTGCTGGTTCCCTCCACAAAAAGCCAACAGGATTCTTCCATTGGATTTTGGATTATTATAGAAAATAATCTCTGTGGCAAACACATGTTTATGAAATTTACAAGTTTTGTTCAGCAAGTTAACCTTCAGAAATGAACACCACTTTTATGATCTTCATTCATATTTTGACTTCACGTCACCACCACTGAGCTAAAGCAGGACTAGTCGGGCTGATGACATTTAGTCGTCTCATTTAGACACTTGTTAGCAACCGCCTTTTTCAAGATCTGTAAAAGCTAAGGGTTATTTACTGATGTATTTTATACCATAGAACAAAGCATTCAAATCTCTTCAGCTTGTGTTAAACATAGACCTTATTTACCCTCAAGTACAGTCACTTTGTATTAGGCTCAGGAATACAGTGACACTTGATAAAAAAGATAAAGATAATCCACTGAACTAATTATGTCTTTTAAAAATGAATTTTGAGTCAGTATGATTCATACTAGAACACTTGAAATAGACATTGTTATCATGTTAAAAATATTTGTATTAATTGAGACATGTTTGGTTATTACCACTCACACATGTTGTAATAACCACTGCAATATGTAATAATTATTACAACATGCAGTTAAATCTGATATTATGTTCAGGCTGTTACAGGCCTTCTTTAATCTCGTCTGTGTGTGTGTGTGTGTGTGTGTGTGTGTGTGTGTGTGTGTTTCCAGACGAGGTGGTGCTGAAGTTTGAGGACGGACGGGTACGAGCCAGGAATATGCTGTACGATACGTTGCCTGTCATCATCCATGGGAACGGACCAACCAAGGTACTGACCTATCACACCAATCTGACCAATCACATGCAGCTGACCATCAGGTGTGTTCACACCCAAACCAATACGACACTTTGTTCTTTCCTCATGCGTCATGATTCAAACATGAAAATACATTCTCAAGACATCATCATCCAGCAATGAGCAGCTGAGCACTTCTCAGATTGAGGACAACAAGCTTCAGAGAAGAAAGAATGACGAGCCTGTCAATGTGCTCCTGGTCTCTCTGTAAATCCACAAATAATTGAATTCAAAACTTTGAACTACGACCCCCACTCTCTTTCTAGTGTTGTAGTACACTGTAGCTTGCTGAGCAACCAATCCGTCTGGATAGCTAATTAGTGAGAAAGCACTGTCCCTTGTGTGATTTAGCTGTCCATCACACATGTATACCCGCCCACCCACACAGAGGGTCAGAGGCTAAAGGAGCAATTCTGGTCCATCTTTTATTCTTCTTGGCAATAATAATAAAAATCACTTGTGTCCAGTAAGTCAGCCGGTCAAAGTAGCCTACTTGTAAATGTTGTTATGACTTAAGTACTGGATATTAGACTGAGATGGGATAACCTACGAGAACACATATTTGTTTCCAGCTCCAGATCAACTACCTGGGTAACTACATCCCCGACACGTGGACATTTGAGACAGGATGCACAGTGTGTCACGAGGATCTCCACCCACTCTCAGCTCTTCAGGTCAGTTCACAGGCTGATGGTGATCACATCTGCTCTTTATGCAAGATATGCCACAACTTCATTTCATCAATATCAAGAAATATTTCAACTGTTCAGGCGTTTGATGCCAAATAGAAGTAATAAGCCCTTGCTCCTGGAACTCATATGATGCCTGATTTTTTTTTTTTTCCAACAGGAGAGTGAATACCCACTGGTGGTCTTTGGCATCTTCATTCAGCAGCCCACCCCTTTTGTGGCAGTGTTCTTTGAACGCCTACTGAAGCTCCAGTACCCCAAGAACAGATTCAAACTCTTCATCTACAACCAGGTACCAGGAGAACATCTAGTACATCAAGGTTAAGATGTACTTTAAAGTGTCCCACAGACGATCAAAAAGGCTCACGTGATGAATTTACTGATTAGATGTATTGGTATCTACTGAACAGTGGCGGGCCATCAGGGCCAGCAAGGCCTTCTCTGCTGGCCTAAACAGAATCACAAAGTTATATCTATTTTATAATTTAATAATTTTTCTTAAATACACTACATGTATTATAATTTATAAAAATATTTTTCCCATTATCTTATTTTCTCATTGCACAGCTACTGTCTTCCTCAGTTGCTCTGCTTCCAGTGCAGCTTGTTTTAAGTAGAGCTTTTATCCAATCAGATTTCACCTCTGTGTCTCTAGGTAAGAACAGAGACCCAGGCCTGCAGAGTCTCAGGTGCATCCAGTGCAGATTAAAGTAAATGGGGACGATATTGTTGATTGTCATAGTGTTCAACCAATCAGATCTTTAGTTTGACATGTTGGGCGTATTCTTTGAGTGTCAGCGCCTGCTCGCAGGCCTATAATGACGTCAGCATTACGTGCCGCTCAGTGTCCACTCTGCACCTCTGCCGCGAGGTGCAGAGTGTGTTGTGATTGGTCAGTGGGCGAGCACGTGACTATCGTGAAACGAAACTTAACAGCAGAGGCTGTCGAGTAGTGAATCACATCACGTGATGCAGCTCAGCCAATCAAATATGGGCATTCTGACTGAGCGAAATGTACCACACACCATGACACAGGGGGCTGAGACGAGGAAAGACACTGCAGAGCAGTACGTGCAATGTTCAAGTTGTGAAAGTAAAGTCATAAGACGATGTCTTTGGGCCATGACTTGTCATTAAGGAGTGATGGTGGGTCCTACAGCCAGACCAGCTGAGAACCATTGTCCGCCATGAGCGCAGAAAACATTATATTTTCCTAAATATAAGCTTCTGCATTTTCCAAATGCTCTAGTACTATTTAAACGTATTGTAAGTCTTGTACCGAACGGTACATACATAGGTACATACATTTAATACGTACATAGTTACAGCCTTAGAAACTAATAACTCTGGCACCATCATGTGGTTATAAGGTGGTATTTCAGCTGCAGGGCAACAGTGAAGGCCTAGGTATAAAATGCACGGCCCGCCACTGCTACTGAATGAAACTAAACATCCTATCTTAATCTCATGACGATGTTTAACCAGTTCCTGTTAGCTGTGTCTATGGTTACTGCACCAAAATCAGCATGTTGAAACAAGCTTCCTATTGTTACTATATGTTAGCTAATCATAGAGGCATGTAACATGCCTCCATGTTCACAACATGAACATGGCCTACCGTTCACTCCCATTCTAGGCCATCTAAGGGCCAATAAAACATTTGCTTCTGGTGGTGAAGCAAATTTGGTGAACTTTGACTTGAGAATCATTACTCAGATCTGAACACATGCACATCATAGACACACTGCTGGAACCGGTGCCACTCACTCTTTTTTACCATCGATTTGATTTCAATGCAGCTAATGCAGGATGACTGTTCATGGTGCAGATCCACCAAAATGTAAAATATCACGGTAAAGCCTAAACGAAATATTTATTTTGGCATTAAAGCTCCACTCATATGTCATTTCTGAGTTTTATCCTGAAAATAACAATGTATATAGCATAGCATACCTAGCTCAGACATTTAGTGACTATGTCCAAAGCCTTAAAATATAGAGAATGAAAACCACAGCAAGTTTGAAAGGGTTGAAGCTCCTAAGGGAGCCTCCTGCTATCACACATTACATTACAGTCATTTACAATTCAGATTCTATCACAATTTTAGGATTTAGACTAGCGGAGCCGGGGATCGAACTGCCGACCCTCTGATTGAAGGACGGCCCTGCTCTCCACTTAGCCACCGTCGCCCGGCAGCCATTGATACTTGATACACCCTTGATACTATAAGCCAATAGAAGTCATGTATAGAAAAATCCACTGGTTGTACAAACATGTACCATAAATACCTTTTCCATAGTAACTCAGACGCCTGCTCTTTCTATCTGTTTACTTCTCCTCTCCCTCCAGGAAGCCCATCATGAGGGTCAGATCAGCTCCTTTCTGAAGGATCATGGAAGCCTTTATCAGGATGTCAAGCTGGTCGGCCCTGAAGAGGAGATGGACCAAGCGGCCTCCCGCAACCTGGGCCTGTGAGTCCCAAGTGACACTAGAGTTCTAAACTATTTCTAAAGAAACCGAGTTGCACAGAATCAGATAGAGTATGCTTTAATGTTGAACTTATTGACCTCAGGTCATGTGATTAAAAACTGATCATGTTCAAGAGTGAGAAAAGGCTTTAACACAGTCGTCATTTGACAACAACAAGTTGTGTGTGTTACTTTGATATGCACAAGGTTTACTGTGCAAACCCTGCAGGATTCTTTCTTTCCTTCATGAGAAGCTGTCTGTGATCACTTACTGAAAGTTCCCCTCCAGTCAAAAAGCTGTCAGCTTGTCTGGATGTTTGAGCTTCACTGTGCAGAATGATTGAAGTGCTCAGTCTGTTCTCACATCCTTCTGCTGCAGAGGGAACCTTTCTTTATGCTCTCCTTTAGTCTCAGTTCAACACCTGGACGCAGCAGCAGGATTCACAACTAGTTTGGAAGCCAATCACAGACCAATATGCAACTAGATTATTATATTTCATTACAATACACATTCATAGATTCTGAATATTTCAATGAGGGAGGAGTATAATTTGTATACCAAATTCAAAGAATTTGAATTTGGTATACAAAACATGTCTGGAGGAGATCTTTAAAGTCAAACCTCACTTTTTGTATAAGGAAATATAAATGATAATGATAATATTGGCTATGGACATATGTCTGTCATTTCAAAAGAGGATTAAGCTATGTTTGGACACATTTGTATCTCAGTGTTTCAGAGTGGGAGACTTTCCCACGACAAAACAGATATCTGCATATGAATGCTATATCTGAAGGCAACAGGACAGGATTTTGGTACTAGAGGCATCAGAATAGTTTCATGTTTGAGTGGGCTTTGGTTGGTTCAGGTAACCAGGATTTAGCTTTTTATTAATCTCTATAAACAGAAATATTCATATACAATCGGGTTGCACACGTCGTCTCTCAACTGTAACTCCAGTCTCGAGTCTCATGTTGCTAATGGGACCGTAAACAAGTCGGCCCAGATATCTGCTGGCCACACCAGAACCCCACAAATATAGTCCCTTGACCCAGATGCTTATCTGTCGTCAGATTGATAGCTGAAGGGTTCTGAGATTGTTTTCTATACAATAAAGAGCTGTCGACCGTTAGTTGTGGCATTTGTATTCTTATCTTTCAGGCTACTGGAATCAAAGGCGTTTAACAAATTCTTGTTTTTGCCACATCATCCATCATCCATTGGTACTAAATTCACACCCAGTGGAGAACAATTCAATTTAGCAAAAATAAGTAAACAAATGAAAACAAACACTGCATACTGGGATTTCTTAGCAAAAAACAATTACATAAATCTCAGTTGGACTGTATGAAAAATGTTTGCTTCATGAAAATAGGAGCTTTTGTGCTTTTGACTTGATTTTCAGAGCCAACCCGTGTGATGTGAGGTCATATGGTTTATCCAGAGTACCAGCGCTGCTCTTTAGTCTCACACTACATCCTGTGTTTCCTCTCTTTCAGTGATATGTGCCGGAAGGACAAGGACTGTGACTATTTCTTCATCTTGGACATTGAAGTGGTCTTGGAGAACGAGAACACACTTAAAATTCTTATTGAACAAAACCTGCAAGTATATTTAACAATATTGAATTATTAACATTAATGTGGCTGATGTCTTAGGACTGCTGTGGGAATTTCTATTACACTCATTTATTAGCAGTTTACGTACTGTATTTAGCCAGATGAAGACATATAGTAACACTCCTTTAATTGTCCATCAGTCCTATTGTGGCACCGATGATAACTCGCGTCGGTCGACTGTGGAGCAACTTCTGGGGAGCCCTCAGTGCAGACGGCTACTACGCCCGGTCTGAGGACTACGTGGACATAGTCCAAGGACGCAGAGTGTAAGTGGATTTAAAGATTTCAGAGGCACGTTCAGTGACAAACACTTTTATAGGCAGGCTAGACTGACAGAGCCACAGACTGTAGCACTAGAGGCAACTTTACAGAGCTCTGCAGATATGCACCCAATCACATCAATCCATAGGACTACCAACGTCTGCACACTGCACCTCGTTACAGGGATCACCAATGGTGGGGTGCAGTAGAGAGATGTGTTTTTAATATACAGTATGTGGGAAAGATCACAATTATAACATCTTATTACATCTTTTCACTGGGCATTAGTGAGAGATCCTAGTGTTGGTGTCTGTCTTGATTTTAGTGGGGTGTGGAACGTCCCGTATGTGTCCAGCGTGTACCTGGTGAAGGCCAGCCTCCTCCGATCAGAGCTCTCAGACTACGAGCTGTTTACCTCAAACATCTTAGACCCTGACATGGCTTACTGCCACAACATCCGCAGCAAGGTCAGTATTAGTACATGTACTGTATGTACTCTACATAAACAAGGAACAAAATAACTACAGCATAGAAAGAACAAAGTGTCATGTAGTTTAGACTCTTTCCTGTTTTGCTCCTTCTGCTGTTTTGTGTCATAATCTATTTGCTCTTAGATCTAATGGAAAAAAACAATGTTTATAACTGTAAATGTAAAATTGTTCATGAAAATACTTGACCTGTTGTGAATCTTTCCTTCAGGGAATCTTCATGTATGTAACCAACATGCACACTTTCGGTCGCATCCTGTCAACAGAAAACTATCAGACGAGCCATCTTCATAATGATCTGTGGCAGATCTTTGAAAACCCAGCGGTGAGACTGAGACTAGCCCTCATAATATTCCAGGATGTATAATATATATTTTTGTATAATTCTTTTTTGGTCTTCTGAGGATGTCATAATGTTTGTATGTTAACTACATACAGGTTTAAATGTTTGTGATTTTCTGAAAATTAATCAAATGAAGTATTTCTCCTTCAAAAACTTTTTGTTGTCATTTCAAACTCATTGACATTCTTATTAAGAACTAATCATGTGAACTATATAGATATGGTTAATGTGAACATTCAAAAGAATAACACAGTTTGATTGTGCTCATTGTCAATCCTTCAGCATGTTTCCATGCTGTGTGATGTTTATGCATGTCTCTTATTCTTAGTTCTACTTACTGACTGTGCACAGCTTTACGAGCCCTAGAACATCTTTTCAGCAACAGTTGTACTTGTAGTAGTGGCAGTATCATCAGCAGTAGGCTGAACACTAACATGACCAGTGCAGTGGTTGTGGTTGTAGCAGCACTATGTAACAATCGCTGACTGTGTGGTGTGTGTTTCTTTCAGGACTGGCAGGAGCGCTACATTCATGAGAACTACACTCGCATCATGAAAGATAAGCTGATTGAAACTGTGAGTTGCAGCACAAGTTGACATGATGACTCATGGAACACATGTAACTCCCTGTGTGTTTCTAATGAATACTCTCAGTGTAGTGGACTGCACATCACCGAATAAAGAATAAAGAAAGACATTAATGGATGCTATGTATTAACGTGCGGCTGTATGGATATGTAATTGGACTCAGTGCCCTGTCCTCTGTCCCCCAGCCTTGTCCTGATGTCTACTGGTTCCCAATTTTCTCTGATGTTGCTTGTAACCACATTGTTGAAGAAATGGAACATAATGGGAGGTGGTCAGGAGGAGCCAATACGGTATGTTATTTTATGGGTGTGTCTTTGTCTGATTTGATCAGTGAAGGGATTCTAAAGATTTACATGAATATTTCTCATCGTCAGTAATAACAATAAAAATACAGGAACTATGGTGAGAAAATGTTCATCCACAATCACATCTCATCATTGCTTCTTTGTTAGTCAGTATAATTCCTTATTTGTCTAATGAGTCGCTGTTAGCATTATCTGCCATCTGCTGTCATTTGCAACGAATATCTCAAGTCGTCTTGATGTTGAGGTTTTTCTAAAAGGATTTATCTTTTGATTTGTCAGGACAAAAGAATCCAAGGAGGCTATGAGAACGTCCCCACGATCGATATCCACATGAATCAGATCAACTTTGAGAAGGAATGGCAGAAGTTCTTACTGGAGTATATAGCACCGATAACAGAGAAGATGTATCCTGGTTACTACACCAAGGTAAGACGTGAGCAGAGGAACTTCACATACTCCATGTCTCATCCACGTTATCTGAATTTGATCAGCATTAAGAAGATTCAAATGAAGATGTTTGCTATAAACTAACACACTCACTTATCCTACTTTGTCTGCAGCTTTGTTGAAGAATGAATGTAGTTATTGTACTGAATTTCCCAGAGTGCACCTGTGAGTCCAATAGTGTAGCAAAGTGAGAGGAGATATTTTGTTGTCTATGTTGTGCGTGAGTCAACATGAACTGCAGTGTGTGTGTGTTCATGGTAATGTAGAACAGTGTGGCTCTCTGATGTGTTTGAATAGAGCAGTGGAGCTCTTTGGCCTAAGATATGTCACACTTTGATACACACACAATACTTGACAGTAGATCAGTTGGTTTGAGTCTGAATACAAGAGAAAAATATAGAATATCATCCGACTTGTTTAAGAATAGAAATGTTACCAGCTTTTATGACTTTTACAACGTACTATATCACTTTTTGATCGAATGAAGCATAACGGGGTCATTTAGTGATTGAGGCGTGACTCTTGGTATTGTGGTGCTGAAATGACTGCTTTTAAGAATGATCAGATGATTGACAGAAAAGCAAATTTGATAATTGATTCTTCATTCAACATTTGTAGGACAAAAGGAGCAGTGTAAAGATGTTAACACACAATTAATGATATGATATAGTGACTGAATAATGTATCAGAGGATTGAACGTGACTGTGCCCATCAGCAGCTCCCTCACTGGTTCCTGTGCTGCTGCTGTCTAACATGTCTTCTCTCATCAGTGCTCCAGTCCCTTGAACTTTGTGGTGAGGTACAAACCTGACGAGCAGCCCCTGCTTGTCCCTCACCATGACGCCTCCACATTCACTATTAACATAGCTCTCAACAGCAAAGACGTGGACTACCAGGTAAATGGGGAGGAGCTGGCAGGTAGTAGAGGCGACAGGATGTGATGATGCGGGCGATCTCCACTTCTCTCTCTGCTTCTCCTCTCCATCTCTGGAAGTGAATGCTGGACCGGGAACCAAGCTGATGCTTTTCTATATTGAGCAGGAGCTGCGAGGGGCGCACATGTGTTCTGCGAGTGCTTGCATGACTCCTCTCTGTCTGTGTGTTTGCAGGCTCAGTTTGAATTGGCCTTTGTAGTTAGATATAAGCCAGATGAGCAGCCGTCTTTGAGACCACACCATGACGCCTCCACATTCACTATAAACATTGCACTCAATCAACTGGGCGCTGATTACCAGGTGAGTGTGTTTAGAGGTTGGTAGAAATCTGACCATTCCAACAGGTGGTTCATAGTTACTACATCTTAAAAGAACAGCTAGTAATATTAGACAACACCTGGCAAACTTAGTACCTTAATCTGAATTAAACTGACAATTATGTCAGTGGATGCAAACATAGGCAGGATATGAAACCGTGATTTACAAAAGGATTTGAGCCGTTCCTTCTTGCCTAATTCCACAGGATGATCGCATTAACATTTTGAATCTCATTTACAAGGAGGTCAGGTTGGGTTAGGGTTAGTTTCACACAAGCACCACATAAAAGCACAGATAACAGCCTGAGAAAACAAAACGGCAAGAAGTTAAAGACGACATAAAAACATTGAATCAAGTTGTCATTCAGTGTCAGGACCAGTACATCCGGTGGCCAAATGATCCTTAATCCTGTTTTTAATCTTCAATGTTTATGAAATAATCTAGTTCATAATTTCTCTGTAGCTCCAAAAACTTTGTAAGTACTTTCACCAGAGACGGTTTGAGGAATGGCGAACATTACTTTTCCGTATGACCAAAGGTTTTATGAAGAAAACAAACTTTCTCATACAAACTGCAATGATGTGTGTGAAAACCCCAATCAGACACAAATCGTCAAATCACTTGATATACTGAATCGAACGTTTTCATTTCAACTCTCATGGATAGATATCAAATATCACCACAATCAACTGCTGATCAAAGCGGTGATTGAACACATTTTTTCCCTGCAGCAAAATAATTGCAGTATATAACATATTTAAAAGAAACTTAACTGAGATGCATACAGATTATTAATATTAATTGTAAATAAAATAGGACAAGCTAGAATATAAACCATCAACTTGGGACACTTTGAGTTCTACCACTCTATAGTTTTGAAACCATTGAACATTTTTGGAAGACATTAGTTAACCAGGTCAAGGAATAATGCAGCACAGTATTCTTTAGAGTCAATTGCACTTATAATGTCTTTTATTATAAGTTGTATTTGAATATCGGAATGGGACAGTTATGAATCAGGAATGTGTCCCAGTAAAATCACAGTGAATGCTGGTAATATAATATAGAAGACAGCAATGAACATGGTCACCAGAATAGCTGTTTTAATCATATGATAAGACCATACAGGGTGCACATAGAGGGGGAGAGACAGGAGGTCAACAGGCTTTATGTTGGCCACTGTTTCAGGATGAAAGTGAAGTGATGAGAGTAGCCCAAACAGTACAGTGTAGCCATGCAGGTTTGATTAAGCATGGTGCTGAATCATATCATTGAAAATGAATGCCGTCATATTTCTGGCATGAACATCTTCGTCCCTGATCTTTCAAACTTTCCGTTTGTGAGTCCGTCTTCTTTGCATGAAGCTGCATCCATGTTGTTTTCCTACATCTTCAATATACTGGAGGAGACAGTTATTCAGCCATTAGTCCACAGTATTATTGCTTTATGCTACATGAATTTACAGCTTCTATCCTTGACGTGTGATGATATAGTATGCTGTGTGTTGTATTGAGAACATACAACAAGGCTTTTTGAGGCTTGAACGTAACATTTTTGAAGTACAATATATATGATATTTAACCGTAGATAATAATTTTACAACAACTAATAATAACAGAATATTGATATATATTGAATTTGGATCTGGAGTTAAAATAACAGGTTCTGTGGTTGTCGATTAACAAATACATTTTCACATTCATTAGAATTAAAATTGTGTGTCCTGGTGTTTAGTATTACCTTATCCTAAAACTACAGATCCATTTCTTTAGATTGTATATTGATCATGAGAAGTAGTTCTACTTCAGCTGGAGTCAGAGGATGATGTGTGTTGTGCTGTGACTGCAGGGAGGTGGATGCAGGTTCCTCCGCTATGACTGCTCCATTGAGGCTCCTCGTAAAGGCTGGACCATCTTGCACCCGGGCCGTCTCACTCATTACCACGAAGGCCTGCCCACCACCGCCGGCGTGCGGTACATCGCAGTGTCATTTGTGGATCCCTGAACTCCCAAAGATGGCACACAGCGCCGGCTAGTCCACATCAAACAGGACACACACAATGGCCGCCTCCTTCAGCTTCACAGCTGCTCTCTATTTTCTGACTCGGAGCAGGTGACCGTTGCTCTTTTTCATGAGTTAATTTGCTTGTTTCTGTCTTACTTAAAGAATTATATACAACTTATTAGCAGTAGTGCTCTATGATAAACAGAAAAACACGGGCGCATGATTGAACAACAACATATAATGTTAGAGGAGAACTGGGTCAAAAGTATCACTTTCAAGCCTTCACAAATATTTGTGACCATCACGTGTCGTCTTTAAAATATGCATTATGGGTACAAGTCCCGGGGGCCTCAGATCTCTGAGGGTTTGAGAGGCTCAGGTTAACTGTGTGTTAGTTGGTGCATCATATTGGACTAACTGGTTTGGGAATGTGCACCACTTCATCACAATACCAGCTGATATGATAAGACGGTGATTCTTGTGAAGGGGTCCATAAGGTGTGAAGTTAGAGAGAAGTGGTCTGACCAGACCTCTGCAGCCCGCTGCTCATCTCTGCTGCTCCAGGCTGAATTCACTATATTGTATTACACCTCGTCTCTCAAGGATTTCAAATGTGATTTACTTTTTTAGGACTAACACTATTATTTAAATTGTATTATTTTCTTCCTTCAGTAGCTCTTTGTGCTTCAGCCTGACTAACATGAAGTAGTCCACCTGCTCATCTTATTACCCAAACTCCTTGTTCTGGATGTGTTACTTTAGTCCCAGTTCTAAACTAACTTGTTGGCATTTGTTTTTTGTCTATGAATAACAAAGCGCTTCGTCCTCCTGTTGTAAATATGTTGCAACACAAGTTGTTCTCTTAGATCTGTGTTCTCTGTGCAACAGTGTTCATTTACAAACTGCCCTTCAGGCATACGTTGTAGAATACATTGAATATTGAAAGGAAGCCATATTATATCACCACATGTTTTAACAGACAGAGTGTGCAGGGCAGTAAACAAGAGGTTATGCAATTACATTATGGGAAGTGTAGGATACAGTGTTTAGGAGCTTAACTGTAATCAGTGTGGGCTGCTTCAGCTCTGACAGAGGTTGTATTACCAGCTGCACCAGGGCCAGCACTCTCACCTAATCTTAAGGCTCTGTCTCAAAGAGAGACTTCATCATCATTCCACATAGAGCCACTGGTTTAAGCTGAGGGCTCCTGGTTGGTCTGGAGTTAAGGTGTGGATCCAGTTGGTCCTTGAGCTGGACTTCTCTCAGGAAATCACCAGGAGTTCAGTTTAGATTTCCTAGAAATATTTGTGAAAATTTGGTCAAATAGTACTTGAGTAACTAACACTAACTGTGCCTTTTTCTGTATCCAAAGCAATTATTTTCGAACTCTTTCTTGAACTGAGACACTCCAAAGCCTGTTACGCCTCTTATTTATTTTGTGTATATTTTATTTGATAAGACACACCCTGAATTTTTTTCGATTTGCGATAAAACTATTTTTGTGAGATTTCCTACTGGAATCAGAGCTGTAATGTGCTCTCACTGATGGTGGTCAGCTGAGTTTGTAAAAGTGAAACATACTCAGTTGTCACGTCATAACCCTCACTGTACTTTGAACACAACTTGAATAAAGCCATGAACTGAAGTGTGAAATGTGATTAAACTACGGTCACCTGTCATGTTTTTATCTGAAATAAACTTCAGGTATGGAAGACAATAAGGGACATAACACACCATTGTGAAAGATGTTATGTTAGCTGCTATAGATACTTTCTGACCTGTCACCACGTAACTAAAGAATGGAAATAAATTGAAAATGGTTTAATGACCAGTTTAAAAGTCAAATCAGCATGAATATTTTAAAATATATACTGGCAGCAGTAACTTAAATTACTGTATTTTTTTTTTTTTTTGGAGTCATGACAACATAACTTAACACGAGTCCCTTATTACAAGTTCTGACAGTGTTAAGGTTAAAGCCAGCTAACATTATTTCACAATACATTTTGTCTGTGCTCCAGAAATGCACTGTGTGCTATTAGCAGCACGTTTTTTTTTTTTTTTTTTTTCTTCTTTCTTTTTTAATGCTGTGTATTTGTCAAATTGATAATGTTGCCTTGATTTGCAGTGCGTTGAGCTCTCGTGGCCACCGTAGAGTTTAGGCTGCAGACATCCAGGTAGATGGTTTCAAAGTCTAATATTTGCACTTTTCAAATTCTGCATTCACTTTTTTTTTTTTCTTGGAAGCAGCAGGAACAAGTAGTGAACACAAAACTTACAAATCACTTTGATATGGTGACCTTGTTACAGTGCAACATGAGCATTCATTTGGAGGTTTGCTCAGTTGATGTGCAGAATGGCTAGCATTGTATCGGGTAACAAAAACTCCTGAACACATGTTGACATCTGGAACCAGGTGACAGACGATGCACATTAAACTAGTTTAAGCTCGATAAACACTTTGGAACTTGATCTCTTAAACTGCAGCGACTCCGTTTGAATCCAGGTTATCAACGTCTATCAACTGGGCTTTGTTTCAGCCATAATGCTGGCGATGCTTGAAGGCACTTTCACATTTCAAAAATTGTGCTTTACTGGCACACACAAAATAAACTAATCTGCAATCAAGTAAAATAACCATTACCGAACCTAGAGCAGGTAACGCATGCTTTCATACTCTGACCAGTTACCACTAATCAATAAGCTGTTTTAAAGTTTACAAATGATAAAACAGTAGCACACAATTTAGAGTTTAAGTTTAAAGATGAAGTTTAATGCGTTGTACTGGCATTAAATATGAATGTAAAGTTGCAAGAACTTCAAACAAAATGTCCATAATTGGTAATATTTTATAACTTTTATTTAAAAGAAGAGTTTTATGATAAAAAGAGAGACAGACAGAGACAAACTGTAAATCGCTTGTCAGTTAAGATAGAAAAGGGTAGAGAATATACAGCATGTTATTACATTCTAAAGCTCACCATGGAACAAAGAAAAAAGCGACTGAATCCAGAAGTTTGTAAAAATCATTACAGAGAGAAAACATCTGAAGGCTTAGAATATGCCGATCTCTACAGCGTGGAGTGAGGCAGGCCGATCACAAGCGGAAGCGGTCAGAGAAGTTGGGTGAGTGGGGGACTGTGAGAGGAAGCTCACTCTTCTTCACGGTTACAGGTTTGTAGTGTCTGATGGGCTGAGCAGAGTGGACCTGGTGAGGTGCAGAAAACAAATGCAGTTACATCACGTTGGAATCTCTAAGACTTCCACCTCTTAATAGAGTTTGTTTACTTTAGAGTCATTAAGTGTCTCCTGAGGAGGCAGCCCTTTGAATCTGAGGACTCTTACTCAGTAATGGAATAAACTGAGTTTGGCAATGACCTGTTCTTGCCGCAGCCTGGCGACATCCTCCTTCTCCTTCTCCTCCTGCTCTCGTCTCTGCTCTTCCTCCATGAGCATCCTGAGGGCCTCCTTCTCACTGGCCTGCTGCTCGTATTCCTGCCACTCCACGGCCCGACGCTCCGTCGACAGCTCAAAGGCCTCCACAACTGTGGAAGAATCCATTCCTTAGTGCCACGACAGATGGAAGTGAAGCACAGAGAGCGCTTCTCTTCACGAGGTTTGAATAGTGTCAGTGTTCAGTGCTTTGAGCCGTTGATGGCCATGTTAAAACCATCACAATATCACAGGTCAAGGTAAAACCAGGTGTTGGTCAGCTCTGCATGTTAATAGACTTACCCACTGAAGCCCGGGCCTCCTTTTTGGGCTGGAAAGGCTCTTTATGAGTGACTGTGTTGGGCCTGGCTTTGAATACGACTTCCTCTCGTTTATGCTCTTCTTTCACCTACAGAAACAGCACTCATGAATGAATTTCAAGGTACCGTTGGTTATTGACTTTAAACCGTCAGATTGTGTCGTACCATCTGCTCCCAGCGAGTGCCCCTCACAGCTCCCCGCTCATCCAGCAGCAGTCTGAAGGGCTCAGGCTTCGTGGGCTCCAGCTTCTTCTTCTCGGGGAGGAGCACAGTGTCGAAGTCTGGCAGTAGCTGGGCCTTGAACTGCGGTACCTGGAACAGTTCAGAGGAAGCGTTAGGGGAGTGATTTAGTGGTTGTTTCTTTACTCTGGCGGTCTAAAGGACAAGGGTTGCATTTGTGGATCTCCACCTCTTCATTTCGCATTTCCTGCAGCTTCTTCTCTTTCAACGCCCTCCTCTCTCGGTCCCGCTCCTCAAAGGAGAAGGGACAGACATCCACATGGTGGTTCTCTTGTAGCTGGGGCTGGATGGGGAGGCCAAAATGAGGCACTGCGGGGGCTTTGATGGGTGAAGGCGGTTTGATCTGAGCAAGAAAAAAAGGGTAGTGTTACCTTAAGTTGAAGAAAAGTCATTATCCTTCAAGTATTAAAACAACCAGATGAGCCCTTACATCCTCGACCTTCTCCATGCGAACCCTCTTCTTCAGGGCAAAAGCTGGAGACTCTGGCACAGTAGGAAGCAGAACTTTCTTCTCCGGCAATCCCTGTTGACGAGAGGAAACCCTTTTTACTACATTCATGGTATAGAAATCAATCACTTAAAAGCCTCACAGGATTTAAACTCACCACGACTCCTTCCAGGATCTTTTTGGGCAGCGGCTGGGCTTTAAAGGTGTGCGCCTTCTCCTCCCCTCCCTGAGGCTTCTTGGTGGCCTGTCTCTCATGGAGACGTTTTTCAATCTGCAGCTCAAAGCCTTCGGGTATAGTGGGTTCCTTCACTGCCGGCCTCTTTGGGTGCTTGATGCTCTCCAGAATTTTCCTGTTTAGCTCCAAGGCCTTGAACTTAAACCTGAGTAAACACAATATTTAATGGAAATGCAATATTCAACACTGACAGGAAGGCACTGCAGGCTAGAGAGTAAACGCTGAACAATCCAGAGTCACAAGCTTCTATCAAAAGTAAGCCCAGACGTTTCCAGTGTCTTGGAGCTCTGATGGTAAAATTCATGAAAATATTACTGATCTAATCTTGCCTACTCAACAGAAAAAGACTTATTTCAAAGATTAAGTGTTCTAACATAAGTTTCCCCAAGTCATTTAGGAACAAGTAGAACAGCTGTAAGTATTTAACGGAACATGCTGGCTTACAACCAAGTAAAGAAAAGGGCAGTTGGACAGCCCACTTTGGGGCTACCATGACGGTCACGGTGGGTGTTGAAAAGTCAGCATCAATAATGATCACGCTGCTTGTTATTTTAACACGGCTTCACGAGGCATCCACCTCTGGCCGGTCTCCGACTGTCAGCTTAAGTCACACCTGGTGCTGCCTGAGGACGGCTTCAGTAGAGGTTCTTACTTGTGGAGTCTGTCCACCTCTTCAGCTTCCAGGTCAGCACTGCTCTTCACGTTGGTTGGCCGGCTCCTCTGGCGGGTCATCAGGTGAGGGGTGTGAGGCTGGGTGAGCTTCAGCTTATCACACTTCACCGCTGCTGGCCCTAGGAAACAGTTATAACCAAAGTAATTTAAGTTAAACTCAACCCAGAAGAAAACTCCACATCTAGCCCCAACTGTCCTGCACACCTCTCTCTTGACTGCTGCGACTTCGCAGATGGTAGCGGTCAGGGGTTCGTTTCTGGAACTGCTCTATCTGCTCAGCCATGGGCACGTAGGCAGCCGACTCCTCCACCTCTCTCTTGTTGCTGGTCGACAGGTTGAAGGGTTTTGGCACAGTGGCGCCTCTCATAGCCTTTGTCTAAAAAGAATAAAAGGAGAGCAACGGTAGAAATTGGGTGCAGGTTTAATGTGCACATGTACATTTGGATGTCTAGTTAACTTTCCTCTCAGCTCACCGTTGAGAATTACGACTAAACTGCGGATTCATCTTGTAACTGAGCTGGAGGACATTTCAGTTCATGCAACATCATCAAGGAGTGTATATTTATTTATCTTGATCAGATTTTATATAAGTTTCCATCTAGTGATGAAGGAATTTTGTTTTTGTTGAAACAAAATTAAATGAATCTGGCTTTACTCCAGCAGCCCGTTGTGTGCACACTGAACCCTGAAACATGTTGAAGTGAACCATTCGTGGTCCGTTTGACAGTTTGGCCCCCCCCAGGTTACACTAGAATTCTAAAAATGTGTGAGCATATGAGAAGTACTGACTGGGGAGGAGGCTTTGCGGAGCTGATTGATGAAGTCCACTTCCTTGTGGGCTGCGTTGGATGAGGCGGTCGCCTTGACACGAGTGTTGGTGCTGAAGTGGAACTCTTTGGGCACAGTCGATGTCAGGACCAACTTCTTTGGTGGTGGATCTGAAATAAGTGATGCAGATTTACTTCCAAGAAGTAAACCTGAAGAACGACTTCCGGATCCTTTGAAATGTACTAAACAGCTCGTTAGCTGGCACATAAAAAAAGGTTGTAGCAAGGACGGTCGCTAATGTTTGCAGCCACACAGAGTCAGTCAGAACTACTCACTGCCAGCCAGAGCAGCCTTGTAGCTGGCCTCATTCTGCCTGCGATGCATTGCCACTTCCTTCTGGAGGTTTCTGATGCGCTCCAGCTCCTGTTCTTCAGAGCTGTTTGGCCTGTTTGGACATAATTATCAGCAACAATACAGCTTTAACATCAGTCCTGTTCAAATCACTTAGACAGCTAGAAACACTTTGGCTCTCTGATGTGGATGTTGTATGAACCTAGCACACTGGAGAAGGCTAGAGCCCAGAGCAGACCTCCCAGTCCTTCAGCATATAACCACACAACAGAAACTCCAGTGGAGTCGGAGAAACTCACTCTGTGTTTGCAGTAGCGGAAGAGGTCTTGGGCGCTGTCCTGGTATTCTGCGGCACCTTGCTACGGAGGACACTAGTGGATCTTCGGGCAAGAGGAGGAGTTCTAGAGCAAACAACCACAGTAAAAAACCAACAAAGGAAATACAACGTGGAGACATTGACAGGGTCCCTTATAAGCAGGTGTTCAGTAAAGGCTTAAAAAGAAACCAGTCAAGGGAATCTTGACGACAAGACAGTTTTGAAACTTACTTTTTGTGTTTCTTTGATGGTGGTGGAGCCAGACCGCTGGTCAACTCCTTACGTTTTGAAACCCTAAAAGGAATGAAAGAATAAGAAATAAAACACGTTTAATCTCAAGTATAGGTCAAGTCCCCAAAAACAAACAGCTGTTAGACCCTTTTCTTTCAAACACCTGTCCCGCCGTGAAATCCAGTCTTCAAGCCCGAAACCAAGACAACTCTGGACCATAGACATCACACAACCATCTGTACAGACTGAATAATATTCCCTGTATCAAGAAAACTCAATTTGATATGAAAATTAATCTAAATCACAAAAGCAGTACCAAACAAAATTACCCATTAATGCACACTGTAATAGAAGTATAACAATGACTGTACAGGGGCCACACACACAGCTTCCAATCAGCTGCCTGACCTTTATACTATGAAGCAATTCACTAAAATAAACTATGTATTAAGTAATCCCTCTCAATCATCTCCTCTGACCCACTAGAGCAGTGTGGTGGTGTCTATCTTTAGAGACCCTAACCCTCTGCCTGGATTTGCTATGCATGTACACTGGGTGTACATGCATAACAAAACAACAACAACAACAAACACAAATAGTGAGAAAAGGCAGCTCTCGCTGCTGTACAGTATGTGATGCTGAAGGTGATACACTGGGCACGTTAGCCTCAGGTGTAGTTGAGCCGGGGGCAGGAGCGGTAAACTCTGAATGTTGTGTTAACAAACGGTTAGCAACAATTCCTGCATAGTAAGCTTTTAAAACACAGCATACATAAATCTCGCCTCCTCCACTTGTCACATGGTGCTACAGTCGGTTGGTGTGTTTGAAGCTTTGACTGGATATGAGGGGTGAACCGAGTCACTGTGACATCATCCAATGGTTTGGACACAAATGCTAAATGGACTGTACTTGTTTCTCTCTTTTCTAGTCTTGCGTCCACTCAAAGCTCTTTAACACTACATTCACCCATTCATACACTGATGACAGGGGCTACCATGCAAGGTGCCACCTGCCCATCAGGACTCTAACATTCATACACAGTACAGTAGGAGCAATTTGGGGTTAAGTGTCTTGCCCATGGACACATTGACATGGACTAGAGGAGCCGGGGATCAAACCGTCGATCCTCTGATTTAAGGATGACCCTGCTCTACCACTGAGCCACAGCATTGTGTCTGTCACTATCTTGTTCTTTGGAATCAGAAGTGACACAAGAGGGGGCGCTAGGTACAACTGAACGCTGATTAAGATATTTTTAGTCAAACAAAATGTTACAATTCATTTTCATGAAGTGAAAACAGACGGTGAAAGGGTTAAAGATCCGTTCTGGACAACACCGTGGTAGCCATCTGTCAATCACAAGGTAGCCCCGCCCTGAAGCGCACCCTGCTTTATGGTCCATTTTACTCTAAACTGATTATGCTAATGTGCCAGAATCATCAGGTAAGATTGTGTACAATTATGAATCAGTACCACAGATAATTCAGATTAATTGTGTAGCACACGTCTTCCATCACAAGGACTTTACCTGCGTGGTTGGGCAGGGGGGTGGTGAGCAGCGCTCCTCTTCGGTCGTGCACCAGTCCGAGCAGGAGAACCATCCCCCCAGGATGTGACCATGTTTGGAGGTGGAGATGTGGACACACTAGGACCTGAAACATTGAGAAATCCATACAAGTTCACATCATGAAACTATATCAACATAAAGGATCCAATTCAATTACTCTTACTTATGAACCCAAGTGGTGTTTGTTTATGGGTTTTAAGAATGGCTTTTAGTTTCTGCAAATGAACCCTTCATAACTTACAGCACTGACTGAATGCTGTGACTGAGTCCCCACGGGAAGAGATTGTAACTGCAAGACTACAGTATCTTTCCACAGAAGGAGCAAGCTACTTTTATTGTATACGCTTAAGTATCTGAATAAATTATTTTTATAGGGACTCATTTATTGTTTAGTAACTTGGGATTAGGGTGAGTAGAATACTTTTTTTTTTTTTTTATAGCAAGATGATAAATAAGGACAAACAGTGAACACAGGCCAGCTAACATCATGTAGTAAGAGTATGGGAGAACAGAGTGATGGTGAGTGAGCTATGTGAAAGGATAGGGAAGACCGTAAGTAAATGAAAGAGCAAATAACATTAATTACAAAATATCAAGAAACATGAGCTTTACACTGCAACAAAACAAAAATATGAATTAAGTCAGGGACAGTGCAACCCCGTCCACTGGCAGCGAGACATGACAAGGGAGCTCCAGAACTCGTCAGCAGGGTCAGCCAGGCCGGGTCAACCAGGTTGTTTCATTTTGTAGTTATTGACAAGAAATGTTATATATTCATTTATATTTGGTTTTTAAATGTAATTTGTGTATTGTTGGTTTGTTTTTTGACCGATCGGTTCAGCTTTGGGTCTGTTCAGCACACAGACCCTTTAAGGAGGGGGCCGGCCCATTGTGGGTTTGATCCCTTTAAAAACGTTTTCTTTGGGGGTTAGACATGCAGTTGCATAAGTCAGTGGTGACCCAGCCTTCCAGCCCGGTCCAGAGGGAACCATCAGATTTCAGTGAACTCAGCTTGAGCCGCCTAATATGAATGCATCTTCAGTAATTAGCTATAATGAAATGAAAAACACACCAGAGTCCTTTTCTGCCATGACTTGAGGGGCTATGGTGGCTCTAGGCAGGTCCAGCGCGTGGCTTCTCCTAAAGCCTCGTTCAGGCCCCAAAGGAGTTTTAAGGTGGCCATCTGCTCCTCCAGTCTGTTGTTCTGCACAAGGAGACAGTCACAGATCAAGAAGATGGACTCTTCAGATTCTTTGATGGTTAATTTAACATAAATATTGGCTACTCTATAGTATAGTTTTCATTACCAGTTTCAATTTTGTAGCAATGGTAGAAATACTACTTGTACGATATTGTTAGAACTCAAAATACTCATTCCTCTTCTGATAAGTCACACCGTGCTTGAACACAGCAACACAGTTAACACCCATCCGACCGAAGGGTGACACTGAATGGGTCATGGCGTCCTCCTGACCAGCTGGGTGCAGAGAAGTGAAATGATTCATGATGCCAGCATTCAAAACAGGACCTTAGGAGAGAAGCTGCTGTCCTAAAGTGTTCAAGTGTTGTCAGGCATCGGCTGCTTTCATCGTGTGCCGCATATTTTATTATGTTCGTTATGCACCTCCCGTCATGTCAAATTCCTTGCATGTTCAACATACCATGGCAATAAACTGTTGTGATTCTGATATTTGTCTACTTTTGAACCCTTACTGTCACAAGAAATGGAGTGGAGGCCATTCACACATTTTCATTAGGAAATTGCAAAAGTCCTCTTCTACCAGCGAGCCGAGGCCATCAGGACAACTTCTATGAGATGAACCCACATCACTGACTTCCTTTGTGCTGAGATAGTTTGTCTTCCAAACACTTTGCTTTAAAAAGAAAAGAAAACGAGCGAGGGGCTGGGAAGAGACGGCAGCACAGCAAACAGCGTACATGGAGGTGAAATATAGTATGTGGCTCATGGCGACAAGAGCAACAAAAGACAACACCGGTTACTGCAGACTCAGAGTTTTAACAATAAAAAGACAGCAGCAATACTTTGTCCTGAGCATGTTGCCGTTAGGCTAAATGAATCCAACGTGAACAAAACAGCGGTTGGATCAGAGGATAATATCGGAGAGAGACTTACCAAACCACACATCTTCACTTTCGGCATTGTCCAGATCTATGAAGTCGACTACGTGTGACGGGGCATCGAACTCGTAGCGATCACCGGAGTCGCCTTCAGCCATGTTCTCAAATCGTGTTATTAGTTAGTCACCTAAACAGGAAACAAGTAACGTTAAACACGGAAAATCTTGGTTTAGAAATGCCCTGATGCGTTCAGTTACCGTTAACGTAACGTACACCCGATAGCTGTATGATTAGCTAGATGAGACGGGCTGGAATGGACCGAGGGAAAACTTCACAAAACAATTCCACTTTGCCTGGAAGGAAATGTAATGGTACATTGCCGTGGAAATGTACGTTAACGGTATACTACGGAGTGGCTAGTAAGAGTGGTATTTTCTTCACGAATAGTACGTAATGACGTTAACGTGGCCGAGGGAAAACTAACTAAAGCTAACGTTAAACTCGCCTTCATTGGCATGTATCAAACTACTGTTAGCTAATTCGAATTCACACATTAGTAGTATTGGTAGAGCTATCTGGGTTAGTAAACTTGAACTCTGAACACAAGGAAACAATTACTGATGTAGCCTTAGTACAAAATAAGTACATTCATTGGAAAAAGCTTACCGAAACCGTCTGTTCTCTGAGCGAATGAAACGACAGAGAGCCGTTAGCGCGTATATCGCTTTCATTTTAAACCAGCCAATGGTTAACATCATGATCACAAGCTCGCTGTTCATTGGCTCATACAAGTCAACTTCCTTTGACCTGACCACGTGATCAACACAAATAAAAATATGATAATATTAATATATCAAATAAAATATGGAACTATGTACGCACGAAACAAAACGAATGCATGGTTCATTAATCATAGAAGTCTGAGCGTATATAATAATAGAGAAAAACAAACGAAGTCTGGAAGCGTTCATGGGTACGGTAATGCTTCCGTCATGGGACCTTCAGAATAAGACAGGTGAGTAAATGTTATTTAGGTAAATTATCAAATTAACTCAATTAATGAACAGGGGCCGCTTGGCAGTAGCGTCCACTCATCATGGTTGCACGTGTGTTCACAGTAAAGGAACTGATGCTCTATAGTTACTATTGTAGAACAGAAAATTGACAGATTCATTTTTGATGTAAAAAAAGCACTCAATGGATACACATTACATACAATTGTATAGTGGGTCTCCTTTAATTTAGGAGGAACAAGGTATCTCAAATAAAAAGAAAGGGATGTTTGTTCTCATCAGACATACCATGAAAAAACAGAGGTGAAAATAACCAAGAATACTTTGTTTAAAAGGACAGGACCGACTAACATGATGCAGCTGGAACCTAGTGAGTTATCTGGGTTGTCTGTGCTCTATATTCAGATTTTGCCTGTGTTAACTGCCAACACGCCTTTAAACCCTTTAATCCTTGTATGCTAAACATAGACTGTATATACAAAGTGGACGTCATCATCGTGACGTCACCCACTGAATTGCAGACTGCCGTTCAGAAGTCTTGGCCCTTTCTCAATACCAAGTACGCCAAGTATGGAATTTTTTTGGTTATTTTTTTCCGAACCAATGAACAGAAGTTACCATCTTGGAATGCGGAGGAGCGACGTAGAGACGCTATATAAGGCTCTGGTAGCCTGTCAATCAAATTTAGTCTGCCCCAAAACATAGCTTCATGGTCTGTTTGACTCTAAATGGACCATAATTTACCAAATGAGCATCAAGAGATTGAGACCATGAATTCATGTTTGCAATGTTTACTGAGGTAATAAATCAAGTGAGAAGTAGAGTTATTCTGACTTCTTTATGAAACCAGAGGAGTCGCCCCCTGCTTGCCAGTAGAGAGAATGCTCTAGAGTCTAGACACTTCCGCATTGGCGTGACTCGGTAGAACCGGAGTTTGCCGCCTGGTGCTAACTCAGTCTTCTTCTGTGTATAACTGACAGTTTTGAGGGGGGTTTGGGGGCTAGTTTTGCCTCATGGTGCTAGTTGTGGCCCTTGGAATTGGTGGTTCATCAGTCATTTGGCAAGGGCTGTTGGTGTATTGATTGATTTTTTTGGCCACTTGGGAGCAGAGGATGAAGTTGTAAACACAACAAACAAACGATCACCTTATAAAGTTCACCAGCTAGACAGACTCCATCTGTATCTGTCTGCTGTTTGGGCACAAGGCAGACTCACGGACTTCCAGACGATTTTCAAATCATTGAGTGCTTTAAGGCTCTCTTGCAGACATTTTTAGTCCTTTATGAACACTTTCTGTAAAGCCCTTTGGTGGGAATTATCCACAACTCATATCGTAGTGATATTAAACACGGGGTAACCAGGGGAAGCCCGGAGGCGTAAACATAAAGTAAAGAATGAGGACAACACATGCGTGTTGAGGCTCTCAACATGGCAGCGCGGCTCTTGCTCTTGCTGACCAACCTGAGGGTGGATGCTATGCTTTAGCGACGATGCCGTGGGTCATGGATGACGTTATCGGTTTAAACCACTGTATGAGAGCAGGGCAGAGTAATAGCTGTGAGCTAACCAGTAGGGCATGCCTACATGCACTAACATGCACTAAAAGCATCAAGGTATCGTGAAAATTGCTTCAAAGTGCTCTCCACTTCATATTTTTACCATTTCAAGCCCATGCAGCCTCTCACATTAAACCATTTGCCATGTGACGTAAGTGAAGTCCCTGAGGGTTCATGGTTTAAGGCCTTTAGGGGTATACAGTGCTAAAAATGGCAATGAGTCAGCATTTTTGCACTTCTGATTCGTCTCAAAGTTAGTGGGTATTTTAATGGGTTTTTTGGTGAGATGCCTGAAATAAGGTCCGTGTTTAAGAGTTTTAAAAGTTTTTTTACGATATAAAATAGGTCAGTTAATACCCCTCTGGTGAAATTAGAAGCTTTGACTCTCAAAAAAGGCGCTTGCTAACAAGTGGCTTATTGAGTCTTCTAAAAGTCATCACATCAACTCATCTGCCTTCATAGCTTTTTTTGTGTAGAGTTGCACTCGTGCACCGTGGTGTAGTTCTTTTAGAGCCTAACGTTAGCTTATTTTCCGCAATAATACAAAATCCAACCAGTGCATGCTAATATCCTGTTGGACTACGAAAATACATCATCCCTGCAGCTCTTTGCAGGGAATCAGGCCCTTGATTTTGGCATTTTGGCAATCGCCAGTCTACTTTACGATCACTCAGACACATTGAAATAGAAAGACATTCAAGTTTATATTCTACATAGGATAATTATTGTCATTTAATAATTAACACCATTATTATATAGTAATGTAAAGACTAACTAAATAAGTTTTGTTTCTTATTAGTTACATGTTAGAAGTGAATATATATATATATAATTAAAAGTAAGGGTTGTCACTTCATATTCATCAACATGAATCCCATTACTTTATGACTTCTGACTGCAGGTCGCAGGCTGCAGCGAGGCCAGATCTGGGTCTGTACACGGTGGACCGGTCTCTGCTGGAGGATCTGGGTCCGTCCACGGTGGACCGGTCTCTGCTGGAGGATCTGGGTCCGTCCACGGTGGACCGGTCTCTGCTGGAGGATCTGGGTCCGTCCATGGTGGACCGGTCTCTGCTGGAGGCCCCGCTGGAGTCTGAGCTGAAGGAGTTTCTGGTGAACCTGCATGATTTCATCTGGTTTCACCAGAATCCGATCCGGTGGCACCGATGACGAGCATTAAGAATAACTCTATAGAAATAGACCATCTTCTCTCTGATGGTCTAGTTCACTGATGGAGGTCATATAGAGGATCAGGACTACACTGAGACTGGTTCATGACCTGTTGAAGTTCCTCACAGTTACTTTAGGTATATAAACTGATGATTACGGATGGGCACACATCCTGGTTTTGAACTCTCGTTTAGTTTTACCCAACATAATAAATCACATGGGCATTTTAACAGGCTGACCACAAATGTAGTGCGACATGTGATTCTGACTCTGATCTTGATGTCAACAGTTCTCAGGATGGATGAACTGATTGCCCTTTATCATAGAAAAGCATTATCAAATGATTATCAAAAGGTTTCTTAAGCCAGTTCATGACTTTAGGTCATCACGTAAATTGGGGGACCTCTTATGAAACAATCTGGGCAGTTTGAAATGGACTTTCTATGGGAGCATCACTTTTCAATAGGGCCGTCCAGATGCAATCTCAAAGATGGACATCTGTACCGATCGAGGCCTTCTTTAACTGATCGGTGGGCTGTATTGAGCTAGAGCCAGATCTCATCCAGTTGTCACACAAGTGTTTTCATGGTTTCATGCACAGCAACGCAACGAGTGCAGCCGCCGTCAACTCTCCGCTGTCTCTCTGCAGGGTTCTGTGTGAGCATGACCCAGAGAACCAGCACACTCTACAAACTACAGCAAAACACTCTTTATGCATGTTATTTACTTAACAGTTTCATTTCAGCTCATTACTGTCAACTATGGTGCGTAGTCCACCGACGACAGCCAACAACAACCACACTCACCACCACACTGCAACCAAGCCCCCCGAGCATTAGGCAAACAAGAGTCAATTATTAACGTAATCCGAGGTAAAGCTCAACTAAACAGTTCATTTAACTCAAAGTTTGCATTTAAGCAACTAAACAGTTTTAAAGGAAGAAATTCCCTTGATACAGCGACAAGGCCAAAAAGATTAGAGGAAATTTGTTACTTTATACTTATTTTATAAAAAATACAAATAATTACTGTTAAGAAACAGCTTGAAAGCAGGCAAAAAACGAAATTGCTAATGCAGGGCAGAGCTATTCAATTGACAAGCATATACACTAGATTGATTTTTATAACTTCAATGTAATTGAAGTGTGCACTATGCAGCTGTATTCTTCAGGAAAATACAAGTAGTCGATTGAGGCCCGGTATCAGCAGATGCTCTATAATAAATGACTCAGATCGGGGGCAAAACACTTGATCGGGTCATCCCTTCTTTAAAATATGCCAATATCCACAAACTACATGTACTGACATAGATGGAGGACAATAGGTGGATACAGATGGTAGACCTGAGAAGTCAGACGACCGCTGAACTTGGCATTCTTTATTGAGATGGTTGTCCAATAGACTTCAGCTTGTCATTTAAAGATTAATCCCAATTAAAATGTGTCCAATCCTCAGTAGACTTCCTGTCTGACATCACATTATTTTACAGTATTAATAACAGAGAATACACAACATGAAGAAAACAGTAATGAGAGAATTCTAGACTAAAACTTTGGTGATCAGGGAAAAAACATAGAACTGACAGTCAAGCACAAAGGACGACTGATGCCGTGGGGTAGGAGTCAGTGGAGAGGGCCTGAGTTGCCACTTTGAAGGGTTTCAGAGTGTCTTTTAGTTGCTTAACCATCGACCCCTCAGAAGTGCTAAGCTCCAAATGGGACTTTTCAGAGACTACGGCTGCCACTGCTGCTTGTTGCAGAGATGCACAACAGATCATGTCGTAGGTGGTGTTCCATCTGGTGCAGCAGTCAGTTGTTAGTCGCTCCATTTCAAATCCAAGGAGCTTTTCTTCCAGCAGGCTGCTGTCTGACGGAGGCCTTCCCAAATGAGCTGCAGTTTGCTTTAATCTGGAGAGGGTCGCGTCAACAGCTTTCACCTCAAGCCCCTTGCGCACTGCCACGTTCAGCATGTGGGGGAAACAAGGTACATTAATAAGCCCTAAATTGCGTATGGCTTTCACATAGTTCAGAGCGTTGTCCGTAGCAACCGCTACAACCGCTTTTCAGAAGATGTCAAATTCATCCAGCGTGCTGCCGATGCTTTCTGCAACGTGGACAGCTGTGTGACTTCCTCTCAGCTCTCAGTGCATAGAACATAATTGTCAAGTTGCCATGAGTCTGTAATAAAGTGAGCTGTGACTGTGACATAACCCAGTGAGCACTAACCTGGATTTCAACGTTGATTTCTGGTTCAAAAAGCGTTGATATGAGGTCTGAACGTCTTAGACGTATTTTAAACGTCTTTTGAACCGGCTAAATTACAGTTACAATATCAACGTGTCACAAAACACCAATTTGTTTTAAAATATTGATGGTTTGTTAAGTTGTAGGTTGAAAGAGATGCGATTTTGGTTACTTTAAACGTATTTCTCTAAAATCATATTACTCTGGCCGGTGAAATCTGGTCTACACGAAGATGTTATTTCAACGCATTTAATGTTTCATACAAAACTTCGTACATATGGAACTATAGACTGTGTGCTGTCAACAAGAAGCTCCCAGGACATCGTAATGAGAGCAGAGCACATTATGTCTGTATGTTCACGTAAAATACAACTGTGTTTAGAGAGAGAGCCTGCGTGCGTGTGTAACTGGTTGCCATGGTGACGACGCACCTGGTGTTAGAGGCAGACTGATTAAGAAACATTACAGTAAACAGTGATTTTGAACAAAGCCCCTTTTAACAAAAAGCAGGAGCCTGAGTGCCAAAATATGGATACTGTGAGAAAGATAAGACTCTGCCGAACGCGGAGATGTGTTTATGTTTATGTTTGTGGTGTTACAAATGTGAGCTCCAGAGCAATAGACAAAACTGGTACCGTCTGCTTTCTTTGAGAAATGAGTGGTCAGATTTAACATGGAGTCTAATGGAGCAGTTGGTTGGAGTTCATGTCGCTCTGCGGCTCCTTGAGCCAAATGTGTAAGTCTGTGGGATTCCACAGTCATTTGTCTACGACAAGGACAAGATTAGCTACTTTTACATCCGAAAATTATTCATGAAGAGTGAAGATTTTGGACACAGTGGCAAAAGACAAATGTTTTTTTCACAAGAATCTCAAGCTGCTCTTCACTCTAGCGATGACATCACGCACTCTAAGCTGCGCAATACACACCCATTATAAAGTCAGAAAAGGGCTGAAAAAATCATAAAAGTTAAAATGAGATAGTTGAAAAAGTGTAAAAGATATCAAAAAGCTGAATTATGCGGCAATAGATCAGGGTTTTCTCAACATTTTAAAGTTTAAATGGTGTCTGTAGCTGAAAGTATGAGGAAGTAGAAGGATTTGAAAGCTGAAGAGGATTTGAACATTTTCTCCATAGAAACCCATTCAAAGAAAACATTGAAAAAAAGCTTAATAATTCAAAAAGTTTAAAGATTATAAATATGAAAAGTCATAGCACCCCTCTGCTGAAAGAACTGACCATTTTGATAGTTGAACAGCATTCCAACAATAAAACAAGTATTTAAACTGTGTACAGCCCCACTCGCTGTACGTAGTAAGAGAAATACGGAAAATACACGTGTATTTTACATGTGAAATGTCCTAAATACTCTATTTTATAACATTGGGCTACAGAGACAGTCCACAAAGAAAGTGTCTCCAATATTAACTAACACACATGTCTGTTTACTTTCGTGACATGCTAACACTACAAGCTAACATGCTAATGCTACAATTGCTAGCAGCCTCGCCACCATGGTGAGCATAACATGATATTAATGGTATGGTAATGATATTTCGGTTTGCAATTTTGGAATAAAGTAGTTCAAGTACTTACAGAGTATGTCATTAGCGTGACGCCTCGTTTAGTCCGTCAGCTCGTTCACTTCACTCATCAACTCAGTAAGCGCTAGCTAGCTAGCTCAAATCGTTTAGACAGCACGGCTGGAGAGACACTCCATCCTTCTCTAACTTAGAAAAATGCACCCATGCGTGTTCCAGCAGTAAACACAGAGTTGTATTTTACGTGAACATACAGACATAATATGCTCTGCTCTTATTACGATGTCCTGGGAGCTTCTTGTTGACAGCACACAGTCTATAGTTCCATATTTATGAAGTTTTGTATGAAACATTAAATGCGTTGAAATAACGTCTTCGTGTAGACCAGATTTCACCGGCCAGCGTAATATGATTTTGGAGAAATACGTTTAAAGTAACCAAAAGAATATTGTAAACATATAATACATTCCATATGGAAACATATTGTGACTAACATATTTATTATTGTGACCACTTGGGGTGCTATCAAATCCTACTAATAATGTTTTTAATACTGAAATCCTTCACACAAACCATCAATATTTTAAAACAAATTGGTGTTTTGTGACACGTTGATATTGTAACCGTAATTTAGCCGGTTCAAAAGACGGTTAAAATACGTCTAAGACGTTCAGACCTCATATCAACGCTTTTTCAACCAGAAATCAACATTGAAATCCGGGTTAGTGCTCACTGGGTAAAATCCTGAAACCCCTCCCCCGAAACAATATCAATGGGCCGCATATCCTTGCATATAAATCTCGCTATTTTATTGGTGATTGCCTTTTTACGAGCTTCTGGCAAGGGGCGCGCTGAGGCCGACTGTGTGGGCACCGTGCGATGTTTTACACCCGCTGCCTCACTTGGGTGGCAACCTAGCAGGTGAGTGTGCAGATTGGTTGTCGTTGTAAAGTAAGACAGCTGCTTTGCACAAAGTCGACAAACAGCCTTATCTTTTTTGGTCACGTTGCCATCTATTTTGCAGAACCCAAAGAACTTCCACACACTGCTTCTCAGATGCTTTGGTGTCATGGTCGTCCGCTCGCGGCGGCTTTGCCCGCTGCTGTCCTCCGTTTTCATAGCAAGTGACATAATACTTTTTATTGGATCTTCCACTTCTGACTCCATGGCTTGGCTGCTTTTAGTCCCAGGAGCTACGTGAGAAAGAAAGCAACAATTAGAATGTTAAAACAGAGTGTTGTAGCATAGCAACCATGTTGTCTTAAACCAGTGGTTCTCAAAATCAAACAAAGAAAAATGTTCATGCCCCCACCGCCCACAAAAAATAGCTTATTGTGGCTGTAATTCACCTGTTTTGTACTGAATATCTTTTCAAGATAATAACAATAAAGTGCAACCCGTGAAAAACTAAACAAAACAAGTTCAAATATTTGGCAATAAAGAGTTTTACTGAGTTTTACACTGCATATCTTTTCAAAACAACAATAACGTGCAACCTGTGCAAAACAAAACAAAATGAGTGCAGATATGTGTCACACATACCAGGAGCATTTTATTTTAAATATGAGCTTTAAAATGTAGCATTCTAAAAGTAAAATAATAGCTGTTAACTGCACGTGGGACTGTTGGGACTGTTAGTCCACTGGCTGTGGTCATTACAGTGAACAGTGTCTGTCAGTGTGATGAGAGGGCACGTGAGCCCTTGTTGCTGTACTTTATCTCCTTGGAGCAGAGGCTGCATTTAGCATACCCTGCCTTATCAATGTATTTAAAATAATGTGACAGCAGGAAGCTGTACTCACGTCTGTTTAGACCTCCACCTTTATCCAGGCCTCTCATTCTACTTTGAGTTAAAACAAACAACCTGCCAGCAGATCCGCCGTTGTTCGGGTTTAACGTTAACGAGTGACCGCGTGAACTGAACCGGAACACGGGGGGGGGCTTCATGTTTCATCACGTTACGTTTTTTCCTCCTAAATTGTGATAATGACGAACGTTAACAGTCCACGAAGTTCCGCATGCAGTGGACGTTAACTTAACCCAGCAAGTCTGAACGGTAACGGAACATAACATAACCTATGCACACTGTAGAACCCTTGTGTTGTCCTGGGGTCATTTTTGACCCCAGGATAGCACAAAATGTTCTAAATAAATGAGACATCATATTTTTGGTTTAATATTGAATGACTTTTCCTAATTTAATGGGGACAACTGGGTAAACACAAACTCAACATGTTGATATGTAAAGTTTTATGTAAAGCCATTAAAACACTCAAAAAATATCTCTTTCCAATTTTAGGTCAATCGGTGAGATTTTATGGTGATCTGCATATTTCTCCATAGTCCCGTAACAGGGATTCTGGATGTATACGGGTTTGGGTGTCGTGGGGGGTTGTTTTATTTAAAGGGCTATTTAGGTAGTCAACAAAAAACTAAGTACCTGACACATAAACTTGGGTAGCAATTTTAATTACAATAATGCTCTGCAGGTTTAAATTGCTGGGGTCAAAAATGACCCCAGGATAACAGGTGTTAGTAAATTTGAAGGTAACAGGAGGGTTAAATGTTGCAGAAATGAATGTTGACATGTTTTATATGTCAGGTAATGACTTGGAATAAAGTTGACTAAGGAGTTGAAACACAGAGGTGGGTGATAATTTATACTGTATGCTTTATAAACAGTCAAACCTGACGGGGTCATTTTTGACCCCAGAGGACAACAGGTGTGATTATGTGCTGCCATTAGAAAAATTCAAATGATTCAAGAACAGCATCCTCACTAAACTTTGATATGTACCTCTCTGTGATCAGTCAAATAGTAAAAAAATAATATAAAGTCAAAATAATTCATTGTTTCATTGTATTTTCACTCAAAAACAGGGTATACTTTTATGTAAACAAGGTCTATTGGCCCTAAATTCCAAAATGAAGGGAACGATTTGTGGTAATGTGTTGGACTGAAGTAAGACTAAAGGTGTAAAACAGAATTGATTGACAATTTATACTGTATGCTTTAAAAACAGTCAAACCAGGTGGGGTCATTTTTGACCCCAGAGGACAACAGGTGTATGGCAGTCGGGAGGACAACACAAAGGTTAGGAAGGTCCGCCTGGTCTTTTTGTCTTTTTTCTTCAATAAATATGTTAGACAATGTCCTTTTTGAAAATTATTTTGCTCCTTTTTTCAGGAGAAATGTAACTTTCAAAACCAGGCAAGTATTTGTCATTATTATATGTTATAAATGCTTAAAACAAGTGTGTAATAACAAAAAAGTAAATAACCGGATTTGAATTGTCATCAGTTTCTCTTTATAAACAATTGTAAATGTACATGACTTTACAAAAGATTACAAAAATGAAATTCAACCTATTTTTCATATTCTCAAACAGTTTTGTTTGCCTCGAGCTTTCAGTGTCCATGCTACAGGCATATTATATTTGTCTATGTCTAGGCAATTTTTAGCAGCAGGGGTAGTCCCTGGTTCTTCTCCAGCTGAAGACAGAGCTCAACCTTGCACTCCTCACACATCCAGGGTGTGCTTTTATGGCAGAGAGTGCACTGTTTCCTCTTGGATATATACACTAGATATTGAAAAACATTATTGTAATAACGCTGGGAATAAATATCCAGAGTATACAAACTGAATTACTTACTGTGGTTGAGATGGGGACATTCCTCCTGTCTCCTAGTGTTCATCGTCCTCCAAACGTCTCGAGGGGACTCTCCTTCCTCTGCCTCGTGGACTCCTCGACATGGTGGCGAAAAAAGCCGTCAAAAAAACCCCTCAAAAACTCTCAGAAACAACACTAATACTATTATTTACAACACTACAATATAATTTATGAAGAAAACACCACTAAAACATCGCAAAAAACACTTCAACAATAGTCAAAAGCTGTACTCACTCGGCGCTGCTGTCCTTCCTCCTCTGTTTACCTCACAAACATTCTCACAGCCTGTTCGCGCCCTCTGGTTTCTCCATTACCGTAATGTACCCTATATCACTGGAAAGCGCCGCTTCTCAGGTTTCAGAATCCGTTGGAATTACGTCGATTGCGCAAATGGCTGAGGAGTTACGGTAATTTGAATTCTGACGTCACTTTCTGTCGTCACTTTTCTGTCGGCGCCGACAGGGTTCGCGTGCAAAGAAACTGTAACGGAGGGAAATACACTGTAGACATCTGAACGCTGATTGGCCAAGACTCGACACGTCACATCAGAGATGTTTTATTGTGAAGATCATGACATCACCTTTTCTCCTTGTCTCACTCCAATCTGAGAAACGCTGGCTGGCCAGTTGACCCCCCCCAAAAAAATAAACCTCTACGGATCTACACGATTCACGTGGATGATATATTTTGATTCAAAACCGAATTTTGCCGAAAATCTACAAGTTTGCAGGTATGAATAAAGTTCTTGAAATAAAAAAATTCTTCATTTCCCCCTGCGCCCCACCTGCAATACCGCCGCGCCCCACTAGAGGGGTGCGCCCCACAGTTTGAGAACCACTGTCTTAAACCATCATCACAGAATAATTATAATAATAATTTAGACTCCGCAACAATGAAAAATTATAGGCCAATATCAAACCTCCCATTTCTAAGTAAAATAATTGATAAAGTGTTTTTTCAACAGCTGAACAAATTCTTGGCCGTAAATAACTGTTTTGATGTCTTCCAGTCAGGCTTTCAACAGCACCACAGTACTGGAACTGCTCTTGTTAAGGTTTTCAACGACATCCACTTAAACACAGACAATGGCAGAAGTTCAGTCTTGGTATTACTGGATCTCAGTGCTGCATTCGACACGGTCGACCATGACATACTACTAAGACTAAAAATTTGTGTGGGACTCTCTGGCACAGCACTTAACTGGTTTGAATCCTACTTGAAGGACCGAGAATACTTTGTGTCTGTAGCTAATTACACATCAGAGCTGACTAAAATGACGTGGTGTTCCCCAAGGTTCAATACTGGGGCCTCTTCTGTTCAACATCTACATGCTACCACAAACTCAGATTATAGAAAACAACAAAGTGTTATCATAATTATGCAGACGACACACAAATCTACATAACTATATCACCAGGGGACTATAATCCCATACAAGGGCTGGGTAAATGCATTGAACAAATCAACAACTGGATGTGCCAGAATCTTCTTCAATTAAACAAAGATAAAACAGAAGTAATTGTTTTTAATACCAAGGACGAACGATTGAATGTCAGTGCTCAGCTTCAATCACTGATGTTAAAAACCACAAACCAAGCCAGAAATCTAGGTGTAGTTATGGATTCAGACCTCAACCTGAACAGCCATATCAAGACAATTACAAAATCAGCCTACTATCACCTGAAGAATATATCAAGGATTAGAGGACTTATGTCTCAACAGGATGTGGAAAAACTTGTCCATGCATTTCTCTTCAGTAGACTCGACTACTGTAACGGTGTGTTTACAGGTCTCTGTAACAAGTCAATCAGAATGCTGCAGCTCACGTCCTCACTAAGACCAAGAAAGTGG
The DNA here is from genome assembly GCF_004355925.1 of Anarrhichthys ocellatus. Classification (NCBI taxonomy): domain Eukaryota; kingdom Metazoa; phylum Chordata; class Actinopteri; order Perciformes; family Anarhichadidae; genus Anarrhichthys; species Anarrhichthys ocellatus. The sequence goes on along the minus strand of NW_022280170.1, from coordinate 203,358 downwards.
ATCACATCACTCCAGTTCTGAGGTCTTTGCACTGGCTTCCTGTCCAACAAAGACTTGACTTTAAAATCCTGCTGTTATATAAAGCACTGAATAGTTTAGGGCCAAAACACATCTCTGATGTGCTGCTACCTTATGAACCATCTCGACCCCTTAGGTCGTCTGGGACTGCTCTACTTTCTGTTCCCAGAGTCAGAACTAAACATGGAGAAGCAGCGTTCAGTTGTTCTGCTCCACATATCTGGAACAAAGTCCCAGAAGGCTGCGGGTCTGCTGAGACCCTCAGCTCCTTTAAATCAAGATTGTTTGCTGCTGCCTTTAGTTGAACCAGATTCAAGGATATTAATCAATTTCTGCATTTTACTACTGTATTTTATTTCTTACACTGCTTTCTGTTTTAATGACTGTTTTTAATGTTTCAATGAATGTTCTTAAATCTCCTTTTCTTTTGCCTTATGTTTTGATGCTTTTAATGGTTTTATGTGAAGCACTTTGAATTACCTTGTTGTTGAAATGTGCTATACAAATAAGCTTGCCTTGCCTTGCCTAAATAAACAAAACTATAATTATTCCCAGTAGCTATTGCCCCTGCTGCTGCTGGCAATCTCATATAAGCTTACCAAGCTCCTGTTGTTTCTTTACCCTTTACTCCGACAACTTCAGCATTGCTAAGTGTAATTCTTGCTGCTCATTCTGCTTTTTGGTCTCTGCTTTTCCCCATAAGACACACAAATAGGCCATGATTATTATATACACTACACGGCCACATTTTGAATGTGAAGTATAAATGCAAAAGATGTCAGGTGGGTTTGAATTCAGATGAGGTGTCATTTCACCAGCCTTGCTGGTGTAAAACATAGAATATATTGAGTTTTATAAAGTTCGGGAACATGGACAAAGTATTTAAGGACAATGAAGCTGTTCACTTCCTCTTCGACCCTGCTTTCACATCCCTCCCCCCAACCCAGTTTTTGTCTATTTTCTCTCTTTGTGGAATCTGCACAACCAGAGCTTCCAAAGAGACGGCCCCCACTCTACAGTCTCCATTCCCCGAGTTCCCGCCAGTCATCAGACTCCAACGGTCCCCCATCGCTCGCCCAACCTTCGTTCTACGACCTTCTCTACCCTCCTCGTTTCTTCTCCCCTACACTCCACATCCCTTCATCCCTCTACCCCTATCCCTACCTCCCCCTACCCTTCATCCCTCTCCCTCGACCCCTTCCGCTTCCTAATTCTAACAATCATTCCTTCACGCAATAAACCTCTCGAAACTCATATTGTTATTGGCGTGGTCCTTGTTAGTGAAATGATATTTCCTTTAAATAATCAACAGGGTGAAAAGGACTTAATCCAACAGTAGACCTCATTGAAGAGCAAGTTTAGTATGTAATCTGGATTCTGACACTTTCATCTCACCTGAATGAGATACATTGACATATTCTTGCTATACTTGCCAAACACAGATGAGCTTGTGCATGCTAAGGCCAGTTTGGTTTAGGCCTGGGAGGGAGGAGAGCTGTCGCTGTAGAGTTTAGATATAACATGGCCCAAAAACGGAGTTTACTGGGGGAATAGGAATTTCCCTGATTGAAATATGCGTATTTACAGATGTTTGGAGAGCAAAAGAATGATAACATAGCTTTAAAATCATGTTAGTGGTCGTTAGTATAAATGATCTGTCAAGCTGTAATACATGAGAATAAGGTTAAATGTTGCAATGAATGAACCACACTACAATCTGAAAATACAGAAGAGACTAAAAGCATCACTAAACATCTGAAAATGAAGGTTGACAATGTTGCTGGTACTCAGGTAAAAGAAATTCACACTAAAGACACAACGGCAATCTACTCCTGACCAGCTGACTCGCCCTCTGTCACTAATCGCAATTAGCGCCCAGGCATGCTAATGGGATACTTGCGATTCTCAGTCAACATCAGCTGTTTTCACATAGCTATGCTAACGTTAGCAGCTTTATCTTCCATTTCATTTCCTTTGACAACAATATATGCTGGTACCCATAGGAACATGACTGCCAGACCCATCATTTAAATTATGTATAATGTTTGTTGTATTTCAATAAGGATGTCTGGTCTACTGTCTGAATGGCTGTTCTGTAAGATGGCTAATAATGAACTTGAGTCTGAACAAATGATTGCCCTCAATGGTCGTGTGTCCTCTATTCACTGTAGTGCTGACATTATTGCAGCACTGTGTACACTGATAGTCCCTCTGTGATCATTTTACCTATTTTAATATTAAATTCTGGAACAATAAATGCTACTCCTATCTTGTTTACTAAACTCTTTGATGCATCTGTGAAAACCTGGATGTAACTGTGGTAACTGTCAATATGTGTCTGTATTGTATGCAAATAGAAAATACCTCCTCTATCCTTTTTTAGTAATGCAAAGTCTACTGTTGCATCAGGAAGTATCCACGGTACTATTGCTGTCACTGGGACTGTTGGGCTGAAGTTTAATTTAGCTATGTTAAGTTCTGTTGCTCTTTGTGCTACTGTCCATCCAAAGCTTCTTGTCTCCCTCCTCTCCATTTCCCAGCAAGGTTTTAAAGTTAAAGTTTCCTGTGTTGGATGCTCTTTACTGTGTCCCTGTTAGCCCTATAACTCAATGCTAACTGAGATCTTCTTAGTTCTAGCAGCATTGCTCCGATTTCAATCAGTAATGCTGGGGTTGTTTTAAAGGCATAGGTGCATAATCTCATTGACTGATATTGAATATTATTAAATTTTTTGAGAGATGTGCTTGCTGCTGATCCATACAGCGGAGGTGGGATCTCGGCCGCGGGCACAATGTCAGTAGCTCCCCCTCGACACCGAACTATCATAACTAAAAACACCAGAAAGTTGGTCCATGAAGTTTTGATTTTTAAACATGGTTGGTTCGCTGCCATCCTTTTTATTACTTTTCACAGTTTTGATGGTGTAAATACAGATTTATTACATTGTTGTGGAGCTCCGTTTCCCTGCGAACGTGTTCGTTGATCTGTAGATCCACTCGGGCTTCTCCAAAAGTTTTCAAAAGCACCGTAGTGTCCTGCCATGCTATGGCGTCCTCAGGTTAGCTTAGCGTAGCTCCAAACACCAAGACGCTCAAATAAAATGAAACATTCCCAGCCATAAAATGTGCGACGCTGTCAGCCAGTAACACCGTTCATACAAATAAATAAACTACACCAAGCAAAACCCTAAAAATGTTATTATTTCTTCCATATCTTACAATTTGAACTCTTACTACTCCAACTAACTTCTGCCAGCTTCCTTAAATTTCACATTAGTCACACGCTGGCCCACTGACCAATCATGGCGCACATTAATGCAGACGTACTTAGCAGGCTACCTGGGTAACACCGGCACGTCACAGAATACGCCCAACATGTCAAACTAAAGATCTGATTGGTTGAAGACTATGACAATCAACAATATCGTCCCTATTAACATAAACTGCAAAGGCTCGGGCATCGGGCCTCTCTCCTTACATAGAGACATAGGGGCTGAATCTGATTGGATAAAAGCTCTACTTAAAACAAGCTGCACTGGAAGCAGAGCAATAGAGGAAGACAGTAGCTGTGTAATGAGAAAATAAGCTAACGGGAAAAATAATTATAATACATGTAGTGTATTTGTGAAAAATTATAAAATATCTATAACTTTGTGATTCTGTTTAGGGCAGCAGAGAAGGCTTAGCTGGCCCTGACGGCCCACCACTGCTAACAAGTGGCTAAATGAGACTACAAAACGCCATCGCGCCTAGACCGCCTCTAGCTTAGAGGTGGTGACATGAAGTCATGTGACCGAGGTGCCACAGAGCTTATTTTCGGCAATAATCCAAAATCCAATGATGGAATCCAGTGGATGTTTGTCAAGGGAACCAGTGTGATGCTAACTTCTGGGGTTGGCCTACAAAAATACGTCATCCCTGTGGCTCTCTGATTGACATCTGTCAACACAAGTATTTCTGTATACTAGCTTTATTTGTAACTCCATCATAGTCCTGAAAATATAATATATTTTGAAAGTGATTTTTTTCCAGATTTTCTGAATTTCCAACATTAAAACACGCCCCATGTGAACTGTGCAGATCCATGAAAAAATAAAAACAAAAGTTTGGGGCATCAGATACATCAGATTTTAGTTTCTGCTAAAGGCTAACATTAGCCTAGCTACATATCCGGCCCTACAAACTACACAGGCCCTGAAGGAGAGCAACTCAGCAATGGCAGCTCACGTTTTTGTTCCCATCGTCCAAGGGCACCCAAACAGCAGAATAACAGACCGACAGCGGTACATTTTTTTACCTATTTCATCACTTAAATTAACGGTGTAGATTTAGAATATTGGCAATTTTAGGAAAATCGAAATTTCTTTAGTGGAGAAGCAAACTGGTGTGACAGAGAGCTATAGCGCCTGTGGGGGCATGCCCACATACCTGGGGTTACAACTCCCGGACCTGCCATCCCAGGGTCAGCAGACACAACAGTAATTTAAACATGTATTCATTTCTCTTTAACAGAGACAAAGCCATACCGATTGTTGAAGGTTTAATTAAACTGTAAATTAGTTGGGCTCTATAAAGTTAAAAAAAGAAAAACATCTCTAAACTTGGTGAGGCCATCTAACAGGTTTGAAGTATTTCCTGTGTTTATTAACCAAAATAAAAGACATTCTTCGTAAGCCGCTGTGTTAGCTAATACAATCATTTCATTTGCAACAGGACTCTTTTGTATCATGGACTTTATTAACAGTAGTCAATAATACAGCTCAATTTTAAAAACAAGCAATTCATTCTCTCCAAAACTTAATATCAAGTGCAAAAGAAACCCCCCAAAAAACCCATCATGTATGTACATTCAGCAGAGAATCACAAATGCACAACAAACAAACGTAAATGGTACTAATGTCGAATAAAGGAAAGGTGTGCATACAGGACTTAATAGGCAGATCTAGCAGCAGTAGAAATGGTAGAATGGCCAAACAGTGAAGCATGACATCACACTCAGCAGGAGTCAAAAGGGATGCGAGTCACCTGGCCAGATGAGGACCTGCTTGTTGGCCACAATCCTCACATTCAGTGTTGGATAAATTACCAATATAAACTGCACATATTGAAATCCCTCCCATTATTGTGATCATATCCATTCTTTATCTCCTTGACTGTATTTACTGATGCAGGGTGCATCTGTTATGCCTTGTGCAAAGATCAATTTGCTATTCATCACATTCGTCAAATACAAACTTTCCAATGGGAGAAATCTAAAGCTTTACATGATAACTAATACATAAACAACCACAAGTGTCATTTCAGTGGTAGTGGAGAAGTTTTTGAAATGAAAAAACATCAACAAATTCTTCTTCTTCAAGCGTGACTTGTTGATGATCTGCCGTTTCCTCTTGAGGATTCAGTCCATGCAATGGAAGTTTGGCACAGAGGGGAGCAGAAGGTTTGGTACAAAAGCAAAGAGTATAAAGGAATAACGCTCCATCTAACTAACGAACAGAAAGATGTGAGACAAGATACTTACTCTACTCATCAAAGTATCTTTGTAGTATCTCGAGATTTTTTTATGATTCACAAAACATACAATTTCATATGTACTGTACACGCCACTTCAAGATTCATGAAATTCAAAAATCTAATTATTACAAGAAAAAAGAAAACCTGCACACTGTCAGTCATCAAAAACATCAGTTTATGTGTTATCATGCTGGTCTACTTTTGTAAATTGGAATATTAGTAAGTATGAGATCTTTTATAGTCATTCTCTTTTGGGTGAGAGAATAAAATGGGATGTAGAGAAAAACAGTGAGACTGCCGTTCGGATACAAATGTAAGGATTTAGAACAGTTTCATCTCCATGTGACGACATCAGGAGACAAAGGTGGACTTTTATTCATACAGTTAAATATATGCATAGAAAGAGGGAGAACTCAAACTTCCATTATCTCTACGAGTGTCCGAAGACAATGCTGGAAATAATGAGCAACGATCGGCCTTGGAAAAGCAGATCATTTAATTGTTTTAATGAACTGAGGGCTCATAAACAATGCTCCCCTTATATTTGGAAATGAGTGGAAATAAACACAACCACAACACCATCTTGGTCACAAGCTACAATATCATTGAATATGATATACTGAGAGAGAAAATATAACATCATGAAAACTTTGAATGCACATTTTCTTGATCTCTGGGCCCACTCTATGTCTTCCCCTCTAAAAGAGCAGGGGCCGTCCTCTGCCTTCTGGTCTATGGGTAAGCTTCTCTCTCTGCTTGATGCTACACTGTCTGAACTCTGATGGTCCTTCTCTGCACCACTAAGCTGTGGATACTCAGGCCACTGTTAAGCTGTTGTTAGGCAAGGCTTGATTGGCATGTTAGATAAACAGAGCTGCAAACTGATCATCTGTGTATGTATCATGTACTTGTATTTATTTCTTTTGCACCTACATGGAGATGCAATTTTTACATCAGTGACTGTTTATTTGTCTAAATCATTGCCTCCCTCCTCCACTGGACAAATTGAGCTGACTCTTTATCATGTCAGGAAATGAATCAAGTAAAGAACAGTTGGAACAGAGGGCAAAAAGAGGGAGTGGCAGAGAAAATGGATGATGGAGAAGGCGAGAGCAGGTGAGCGAGTGGAGCTAAGGGTCAGTAAGGTAGGTGGCATGTTGTCCTGCCTTGTACAGGTGGTGGTGGGGTTGCAAGGGAGACGTGGGCTTCTGCTGGGTCGTTGCCTCCAGCTCTGGGCTCTGACTCAGGACCTGGCTGTGGCCTTAGCAGGCTCATTTCTCTCTGTAGTACAGCAGGTACATCTTCAGAGGCTCGGGCAGCGGCAGGCCCAGGATCCTCTCTCTAAGGACGTTTACGGCCGGCTGGGGTCGGAGCAGCTCCCCGGTCTCCTCCTCCTCCTCCTCCTCCTCCTGCTGCTGCTGCTGCTGCTGCTGCTGCTGCTGCTGCTGCTGCTGCTGCTGCTGCTGCTGCTGCTGCTGCTGCTGCTGCTGCTGCTGCTGCTGCTGCTGCTCCTCCTCCTCCTCCTCCTCCTCCTCCTCCTCCTCATCTTCTTCTTCCACCGTCTCCTCCTCTTCCACCACCCCTCCTGCTCCCCTCCCCGCTCTCCTGCTCCCCCTCATCTGCCGCCTCACCTCCCTCTCTCCGGCCTCCTCCTCGTCCTCCGCTTTCCCTCCCTGGCTGTCGTTGCCGTCCAGAGGGGCGGGGCCAATGCCACTGCTGGCCACCACCTGACGCGTGGCCAGGACGAGGGCGTTGCAGTGGCGCCGGTGGACGCGTCGGCGTTTGAAGCGAGGGCCGTACTTATGGAGCCCGGCCACCGCCAGACCCCTGCCGACGCTGAACGAGGAACCTCGGCCGCGTGACTGGCTGTCTCCTCCATCTGTGTTCACTCTGAGGGTGTGGCGGATACAGATGCGAGACAGCTCCTGTAACGTCCGTACCTCATACTTAGCTGCAAAATAAAGAATCACAAGAAAACAGGGGAAATGCGGGAGGGGGGATTAGACACATTATAGATTAGAATTAGACACATTATTTATATTTAGTTGCACTCACGTAGTGGGACATTCTTGGGTTTGCGATTTGTGCCGTGTTTAGGCAGCACCAGAGGAGCGAAGGACACAGAAATGATCTTTTTGGTCTCCCAGCTGTTCGGCCCCGTACAGGTAATCTTGGTCAACTGCAGAAAATACAACATCAGGAAATTAAAGCTTTTTTCATTTCCCTTTTTGTGTGTGTACATTTTTTTTCTCAGCTGCTCTACTGTTTTTTAAATTGTTTCAATACAACAAATACTAATCAAAGCAAACAAAATGGTAACATTTCCAGACACTCAGTAAATAAACATTTTAGAAATGGTTTGTAACATTTTATAATATAGTTGTTAGCAGATAGAAGTTCCTTTGCAGACACGTTTTTAAGACTGTAAATATACTCTGCTATGATTCATATTTTGTTTAACATGTTTTCCCATATAAAAAGTAAAAAAAAAAAAAGAAATTGGAAAAAAGGCACATGTATGGCTGAGCAACAAGTAGTCGTATCAGAATGGTAAGTGTAGTTAGCATCTTTTATTTATGTGGTTTGTCACTGGCTTAAGTGGTTGTGAAGCATGCAATAAGTAGTTAGTGGGATTTGTTTGGTAGACCGTGGAGGGAAGCTCCAGGGTCGCTCTCTGTGCTGACCGGTCAGCTCTGTGCTGACCAGTCAGCTCTGTGCTGGAGGTTTCAGGTTTCTTTGACGGTGTTGTGTCAAAGACAGATTCCCTGTCTATGTATTGGCATTTGCGTATTAGACAGCCATTGGCTTTCGAATTTGTGACGTACCAAATTTAGATTGCCGGGGTACATTTGAATCTCTTTAGGGAAATGCATATTTATTAATTCTCATTATGCAAATACATTTACTACATTCCTGTTTACATTTGGTTTACCCATTTGCAATACTGTCGTCCCGACGCTATTTAATCAGAAATGGAGGGAAACGCCTTTGGTCCCCCAAAGACCAGACGTAACTCTGCGTTTATGAGCATGAAGATAACGTTGCTGATGTATTTATACATCGGTTATTTTGTGTTCTGTAGAGCCAAACTCTATTCATAATAAACTTGATACTGAGCAGCCTCCACTCAGGGGTTATAGTTGTTGATAATAATAATAATAAAGATTGTATATCTGCTTACAATTATATTACAGTGTGTATATTCACTGCTCATTTACTGCTTATAAATGTTAAATACGGGGACTTAATTTAAGTGCTGCCTAATATGCAGATTTGAACGATCCTGAATTTCTCTGGCAAGACATCAACCTTTTCCTCGAGAGGCATCACCAGGATGCCCCCCACCTTGAGCAGGGTCTTCATGTAGTCCTCGTGCTCCTTCTGCACCCCGGCCCCGCAGTACACCCTGTCATACTGACGGCTCTCTGGAGGAATCTCCAGGCAGTTACCCGCAACAAAGGACGGCTCACAGAATTCAAATCTAAAGACAGATACAGGAGCAATGAAAACATTATGCAGAAGGGTAAAAGATGATATAGAAAAAATATAGAGGAACAATAAAACGTCACTGACACATTTGGACACATACTTGTCAAAGCTGTCGCTGGTTTTGATGAAGCAGTCGAGCTTCTGGTAGGCATAATCAATCACATCTGCATGTAACTCTATTCCGTGATTGACTCCGAATGGTCCTGGAACAGTTAGCACACCTCAGCTCACAGTTTGAAATTGACATGGACACAAAGATGTGTTTGTAATGGCACTAGGACATAAGACTCAACAACCGACTCAGAGTAGGTTGATTGGAGAAAAACTTCAATTAAAATCTGAGCCACATTCAGACGATGAGTCTCTTTTACTGGTCGGTGTGGCGACACGTTTTGACAAATAAACACATATCTCCATGAGACGTCAGGTAGCTTTTGTCAATATGGACAGGCTGCACATCATTGATTGGTTAGATTGTCCACAATTCAATTGTTCGGGTCATTTTAAAGAAACCATGAGCACCAAATTATCAGATTTCAATCAGATATACCGGCATGGTAAATACTGCTGTACAGAGAGTCCTTTATTTATTTTTGACTTTACATTTGAAGCTTCTATTGAGGAATTTGTATGAAGCTTTGAATGTCTCTCCTCATATTTGATTATGTCATCAGCCTAAAACAAAGAGAGAAAGGTTTTTGTTTTCGAGGTAATATAAATGTAATTTATGGTGCTGCTCAACTGCCCTGTCAATAGCCTACAGTTGTGGCAATCTGGAAAACAAACCATTTATTGACCTCAGTGAAAATGTTGCTTTTGAAATGCTAAACGCAAACAAGTATGGATAGAAGCAGAATATTTCGTTGGAAATGATTAGATCTATCTTTTTATTCAGGATTGAACACGACATTGCTCGCTGTGTGAGAGAGGAAGAGAGATAGACAGAAGATGGACTATTGCATGCAATGTTTCTGTGAGTTATCAATTAAAATAACTCTTATGTCAAAGTTTGAATGAAACTTCAAAGCTTTAAACTATTAGGTACAGCCCTAATGGCAGACAAGAAAGACGGTGACTTACTACCTTTGTCATTAAGTCTGAATTAATTTGAGACCATTCCTTGATTATTTATATTCCTTAGTCCATATTGGTCAAAAGAATCAAAACATGTTTTCATAGTAAATTAATCCAAGTTGTGATTATTGTCATATGCTGCTAAGATCGTTTGTCAAACAATGCTTGTTTTTGTTACCTTGTTGGCTACAAAGCATAAGTGTCCTCACATTTCTCTGTTTACTTTTCAGCTCTTTTTCTTCTAAATATGACAAACAGGCTCTTAGCTGACAGCAGCATTGTGCTTTCATTTTCCTGGTTGAATTTCCTGGCCAGATTTTGTCTCTCTTTTTCAAACAAGTGTAGAATGTTTAGAGTCATCATTAAGCAGCAGAACATTTGGGTCAATAGGGATTGATGTCCAATCATGTGAGATATCAGTGAGGCCATTTTATCCCAAAAGTCAGCCACTTTTTCACATTCCCAGACCATGACATGTATCCAGACAAGTTGACAAGGCATAAAGAATTTGAACCACTATCTCTCAGTTCACAAGGGTGTGTGCCTGTAACCTTCACACTGCCACAAGTTCACCACAACAATTATAAAGACACCACATACCCAATATGAGGCCGACCATGGTGCTGAGGTAGCCAGTCCCACTGCCCAGGTTGAGGAAGGAGAGGCCAGGGTGGAGGTCCAAAGCCTCCATCACCTCAGAGTAGATACACGGAGCAGACAGGTGGATCTTTCCATGCCGCCATGCCAAGTCCTAACAACAACAACAACAGTATTATCGCATTCTACAAGTGAATGCTGTGAATTTCTTTGTACCCTGTTTGGATGATTTCACAGACTTTTAGTGTGCTCACCTTGTAGGCATTATCCCGGTATTCATCCAGGTAATAGTCAGCCCGGTCGATAGCTCTAAAGGCCCGCTCCACCAGGTCTGAGCGGATGTAGTAAGCCTCCTTCAGGTTGTCAATCAAGTCGTCATTGTCCTCACCGGCACTCACAGCTCCACCCATGTTAACTGGAGGCAAAGAGAAGCAGGTAACTTACTATCCCAAATGACATAAGAACCAGTCTACAGTGAGCATAGCTACACACTAATTATCAAACCCTGTCATCTGGATTATTTACAGAAATAGATCCAAATCCATTCTCATCAGACGTCTATACTTGTGCTCAAACTTGCTCTTTATAACAACCCATTTTCAAAAATGTCAAACCATCGCGACCCAATTCACAACAGGCCTTATCTATTATTATAATAATAATAATAATAATCAGGGGAAGAGAGAATTTGTCTGTAAATGAACATTCCTGATCATCTTCATTGCCATTTCCTCATCATCTTATATATACTTTGAAAAGGTAAACCAGCCATTTAGAAGAGATGTATGTTTGATAAATCACAACTTTGTTTAGTTATTGAAAACGTATATGAAATAAACATACTTTATAAATGAGACCAACTAAATACATTAGGTAGAGTCTTCATTTCCTCTCATCAGTTCAACAAACAGAATGTACACTAGTCTTTCATATCAGAGTCTATGTTATGAAATAATTAATAAATTCAATGATTAGTCACAATACAACATGCCAAAGATTCTCTGGTTCAAGCTTCTTAAATGTAGAGGATGTGCTGTTTTTCTAAGTAAATGAAAAGTCTTTGGCTGTTGGACTGTTGGTTGTACAAAACCAGCAATATTAAGGAAACACCTTGTGCTCTGAGAAAAAGGGAAAAAGATCTGCATATTTTTTGTACTATTTCTTTGTCATTTCAAAGACTCAACGAAAGCACACACACTATTCAATATTGAAACTCCTTCAACCATCATATTCATAATCAACCATCAGTTTCTTTAAAAGGCCAGTGTGTAGGGTTTAGTGCCATCTAGTGGTGATGTTACACAGTGCAACAAACTGAACACCCCTCTGCTCGCTCCCTTTCCAAGCAAGTTAGAGAAGTAGGTGGCCTTCAGGAGACGTAAAAACACTAAAGCCTCTCTAGAGCCAGTATTTGGTTTGTTCCTTCTGGGCTACTGTAGAAACATGGTGGACTCCATGAAGAGGACCTGCTCCCTATAGATAAAGGGCTTAATCTAATTCTAATTATTCAAATGATCTTTGTTTCAGGTGATTATACATTTATGAAAACATAGTTATGAATATTATATTCCATTTCTGCTAATAAATCACTTTAAATCCTACACACTGGTCCTTTAAGACTGTCCTTTTGTAATAACTGAAACTGTGGACAACTTGGATAAACTCCAAGACAATCACAACCTGACAATACATGTCTGATTTGACAGCACAGAGTAGTGGTTGATATGGATTCAAAATGCTACTACCATTAATGACCCAGTGAGGAAGTTAGAGCATCTTTAGCTTCTGTACTGTGAGTATTCTCCAGTGAAATGGAGCATGTGAGCGGTGTACCAGAGGGATTTAAATCAAATCTTTTGCATTTGATTGGATCACTAGTGTGTTCACACTATGAGTGACACACAGCAGCAGGCTACAAGTCAAGCTTCAATGGATGCTGGTGAAATGAAGCTACAAACTGACGGATGACACCTTGTTCCGTTCTATTTTTAAAATGCTATTAGCTCCTTCTCAATGCTATTTTATGACATATCTCCGTCAACAAGTGCTTGAGCTTTACAAGTAGCTGGCTTCGCTGGGCCGTGTTGTTGCTTTATTCTTAGTGTGAACACAAGTCTGTTCCACACACCTTCATTGTGGCTAAAAGTTGTAGATTGATTGATGGATGGATGTCAGGATATTACTGCTTGAAATTAGTTGGTTCTAGCAATGCAAGAGGAGGACGTATCCAACATGACATCGCCTATTGGTTTGTGGACTTCTGTGTTGAAGTATTACATTTGGTTTTTGGCCGTCGCCGTCTTGTTTTTTTTACAACCAGAAGTGACACGAGAAGGTGGTACAACCAAAAACTGAATATGACATTTTTGGGTGATAAAAATTCTGCAATTAAATTTCATGACCTGAAAACACACAGTGAAAGGGTTAAAGTTCTGAAACAAAAACAGGGACAACTCTCAGACCAGACAACTCTGTGGTAGCGACCTGTCAATCACAAAGTAGCCCCGCCCTAAAGCATTCCCTGCTTTATGGTCTGTTTGATTCTAAATGGACCATAATTTACTAAATGAACATCATGCTGTATTGAAGAAGACTTGAAACTAGAGATTGAGACCATAAACTCATGTTTACAATGTTTACTGAGGTAATAAATCAAGAGAGAAGTAGAGTCATTTTCTCATATACTTCTACACAACCAGAGGAGTCGCCCCCTGATGGTCACTAGAGAGAATGCAGGTTTAAGGCACTTCAGTTTTGGCTTCACTTTTCAGAACCGGAGGTTGCCGCCTGGTACTAGCTTACGATTAGCACATGCCATATTTTGTTTTACAGAATAAAATGATGATTGGACTTTGGTATACAAAGAAACTGAAAGATCTTTTTTTTGTGAAAGAAAATAAATAAATTGCATGTATTGTTAAAAAGGTGCACAAAATGACTGAGGATGTGTTAAAAATGGTTAGAAAGGCTTTTTACATTCCATTTCAACTCTGCTCTTTGAGACTTTCCACACAAATAAGCCTGACCCACCACATGTAGAGGCCTAAATGAAGCTTTCGGCTGCAGAATACAGCTGCAGGAGTGAGTGCTGCCAGTGGTGTTAAAAACAACACCAGAGGGCAACGCCAAAGGACAAGAGATCACAGGGTTCACTGGCTGCCAAATGCTGGCCATAGTCATGAGGCTATAACAGAACAAAGGAGCGGGTCTATTTACATATTACCGGACCTCCTGCCTTTGATGCCTCTTGAGCTGAGATGAAGAGGATGTTTTTCAGGCAGAGAATGAATAAAAGGAACAAACAGCAGTTGGTGCATCAAAATGAAAACCCGTTCTAAGGGAAGCGAGTCCAGAATGAGATGTTGTCCATGTGAATAGAAACCCAGACTGCTTCTTTGGGATGTTAGCCCACATGACCACAAGAGGGCCCTGTAACCCTTTCTGTGACTAACTAAGGGCTTTAGTAGGCTAGTGGGGTACACACTTCCTGCAAATACACTGCCATTGAGCTGATTCATTAGATTAGCCACCACGTCCATTCTTTCCTTTGCATCGTTTAGAAGAAGCGCCGGGACGTCCCGTCCTGTAACTGCAGCAGGTTTCAGCTCACCGCACACATGCCCAGCCCGCACGTTGTTGCGGTTGCTAGTTGCGTCACTCAGGTGATCCAAAATGAATAACCATTTAAAATCCAAGCTGTCCTAGTCTAACAGTCGGCTGGTGAACAACAAACATGAAATATCACGCCCATAACAGTCTGCCTAGCAGTGGCAAGGTCAACACAAACAGCAATAACCGCCCTCTCGTCCTCGCTGCAAGAGGAGACAGATCGAGACAAGAATGCTAACAGCTGCTGGTGTAACGACAGAAACAAAGCAGCAGCTTCCAGAGGCCGTAACGAGCCCCGGTCACGCTGATGTTCTACCTTGTGGAAATGCAGACTGCTGGTCTCTGTCTTAGCGGGGTCCCGTGTGCTCAGCCTTCTGTTGTTGTGGGGATCCAGTCTGAAACACGCCACTGCTGGATGTAAACATTCGGCCAGCTGACGCTCTGACGTCAGACGTAAATCAGCCTACGCAAAATGACGGCCGGAGGAGCGTGGCCTACATTCCGCCCTCAGAGCGGTGGAGCCGGAGCAGTTCATAATGTGATGAAAGACGCAGTGAGAGCACCAACATGAACGGTTTCTATTCCGGCTATCAACGACTGAGTGTACAAGCAACACAATATTAATATTACGTCAGGTTTGTGTGTGTTTATGGATTTATTTTACCCATGTGACTTGTGTCTTCTATCTGCAGCTGAGCCGCTGTCTGCGCTTGAGAAGCTGCTCTTTCATTTAATTGAATAAGCTTTGGTTGCCACTGCGTTGTTCTAATGGGCTTCACTGGCTGAGTGAACTACTCAGTGGCCTACTGTCAGCGGTGGAAAAGTAACTAAGTAGTACTCAAATACTGTAGCCTTCTTAAGTACAAGTCAGAGGTACTTTTTGTACCATTTACCATTTTATGCTACTTTATGCTTCTACTCCATTTCAGAGAGAAATATTATATAATACACTGCTGTTATTGGTAGTTAGTTTACAGATTCAGATTCATAACACAATATAGGGTTATGAGGTATTATTGTTATTATCATTTATTAAAGCCCATACAAAGTAGTGCAAATTAGCTCCACTGCTTCAATAAATGAGCCATTTTGCCTGTTCAGTATTTCTCCTTTTGATACTTTGACTTATTTGACTTATGACAGAGTATTTATTCTCTGTACTTTTACTGAGGTAAAAGATCAGAGTACTTCCTCCACCACTGCCTGCTGTGCTGACCCTACTGGGACAGGATGAAATAGAAAAGGCCTATTGATGAGGTAACATAGAGACAACAGAAGTTACATGAGGTGTTGTTTGAGCTATATGGTTATCTGAGGGTTTGTGTTGGATTGCATATTCTAAGTATGAAACAAGTAACTTGTTCCATGCAACTATGTAACATTTCTGTTTAAAAGGTTATGAGTTCTTACACAATGATAATGGGGATGAACCCCTAAGAGAGTTATACAATTCAATAGAAGATTGGCATCATTGATTTTGTCCACCAAGACTAAATGGACCCATCATTGTGTCAACAGAAGATATGTGTACGTTAACATTTGGATTTAATGTTGTGAGACAAAGAGTATGTGACAATTTCACACAGTGTTTTAAGGAGGATAGTGCCAAAGCAACTGAGTAAATATAAAGAGCTGCAGAGAGACAAGTACTCAAGAGTCTGCACAACCTGCGGGTTCACTAAATGGTCCACTAGATGTCAGTGCTGTTCAACATACAAACTACATGTAACTGCATGTTAACAGCACACTGAGTCCCCCATTTTGTTTACCAGTCAGGAAGGCATTGTGTGTGTATGTGTGTGTGTGAGTGTTTGACCGAGTACACTGTGTGTCAATACATCATATGTACAGTATACTTAGCTAGTCACAAGCCCCGATGTTACTGCTATGCAAGATTAATAGTTTCTCTCCAACACAAAATACACACACGTCTTGTTATACTTGGGAGGACCTCCATAATGACATAATGCATTTCATAGCCCCTTAAAGGGCCAGTGTGTAGGATTTATTGGCATCTAGCGGTGAGGTTGCAGAGTGCCCCCAGCTAAATACCCCTCTACTCAACCCTCCCCTACAGTTGCCTTCAGGTGCCACCAAATTCAAGCTGCCAGTGTTTGGTTTGTGCATTTTGGGCTATTGTAGAAAGATGATGGTGCATCATGGTGGGAAGCCCCCAGGAAGAATGCTGGACGTGATGCCATGGGGCCCCCAGAAGACCTTTCCCCATTGACTCACATTGGGAAAGAGACGCCTGTAGCTCAACTTACCAGTACGAATGCTATAGGGCTGGGCGATATGGAGAAAATCAAATATTTAGATATTTTTGACCAAATAACACAATATCAATATTGCAACGATATTGTAAAGTTGACCATTGGTGCTTTTACAAAATATTAACACAATGATATTTTTGATACATAACCGTAATGTAGATGTAATGACTAAGTGGGTAAAGATAAATATTAGAACGGCTACAACAGTCTGAATAGTTAAGAAAATGACATCCCCTTACGGTAATGCAGCCTTTAACGCCAGTAAAAGACTAAACTTAAGACTTCAACTTCAAAATAAGATGACGTCTAGTCTCATCATGATATTGATAAAATATCAAGATTATGAATATCGTTTATCTAAAGCATTGGGTCTTAAAAGTTGTAAAATGGATTATTAGCTGAATCCAGAGCTGTTTTCCTTCCTCCAGTCATGAGAATCAGTCAGAATAAGCAGGAAGCTGAGGGCTGGGGGCGGGGTTAAAGGAAACTACAAGGTGCTTGCTCTATGAGCCCAGTGGTGCAGAACATCAACGGAAGACCTGGATAATGTCATCACTTCATTATTGAGCCATTTTTTCTTCATGTGCCATTGAGCAAGTTTCATAGGAATGCCCCCCCACCCCCCCATACACACACTGTATCCAATTCTCTCTATACATCCAAAAATCAAAAACACAACGATTCTTAGTTTCAGATGATTATACAGTAATAACAACATAGGTAAGAATATTATATTCCATTTCTGCCAATACATCTCCTAAATCCTGCACACTGTTCCTTTAAGCTAACCTCACCGTAGAACTTTACACAACTGTCCTTACTCCCAAGGCCTACACTCACGCGCACGCGCACACACACACACACACACACACACACACACATATATAAGACGGAGTCATACTTGTCTATGATTCTTTATTTGCGTTTTTCATAGAGAACATTTAAAATGGTTCATACCCCCACAATAACTGACATCACTTCTCTGGCTTATAACACTGACACAGGAACAGGGGAACATGTACACAAGTACACAAACACACAGTCACAAGTTCGGCCCATCTACAGTGTTTTACTTCCCAAACAAAAAAAAAACAAACATCATGAGACCCCGAGGACACACAGCCAAGGCCTGTCCCACTTTACAAAATGGTGCAGTAGTAAAGGAACGAGCACATCTACAAAAGTAACAAAAAGGACCATACAATCTATCGTTGTGGAAGTGCTTGTAATTTTGGAAGTTTTGTACTTTTTGAAAAGGATATCATTATTAATGCCTAGAAAATCACCAATAAAAATAGCTCATCTCTGTAAAAATGTGCTAGCAGGACAACCCTTGGCTGTGGATTTTTTTTTTCTTTGTCACAAAACAATTTTTTTTCTTTTGCCATTTTAAACTTGTCTTCAATACAACAACAATAACACTGTTTCTTCTGAATACAAATATGTACAGAGACTTCCACTTGTTTCAAAATATTGCCCTGCACACTGATGCATTATCTAGGGATGATGATGATGATGATGATGATGACGATGTTCTTCAGATTACTGTCCGTGCAGTTTGGTACCTGAATCGACAGAATGAGATCACAGTTTCTTTAGCCTAAGAGACGCTTGTTGTTTTGTATCTCATTTTGTCACAAAATGGCCTGTTTTATCTCCCTATACATACTGTAGTAACCCCCCCCCCCCTCCCCCAAGTTCCCCGACAGCATTGGGTAAAAGATCTAGACTGAATGTTTCCAGCACTATTTGAACCAGGTTTGCCAAGTGTAAACATACCCTATCTTGAGATGCGTGGAGTGAGAAAGGCACACATGATAAGACCACACGGCTTGTAACTACAGCAGAGGGTGAGGGGGGGGGGGGGGGGGAATTGCTTTTGGTTTTGCTCAGCTTGATGAAAAGTGCCACTCAACCAGACATTCTTTTCTTATCTCATGAGTCATTTCCTACGTGGTGTGTGCCACACATCTGTACCTATCCCCCCCCCTCCCCCTCCTAAACACACAGCTGGATTTTGGTCTGGGCTGGTTTCCCTGAAAGTGTCAACATGTTTAAATAATTTTCGTTCCAGGTGCTTTAGGGAAACTGGGTCTGCTTTTTTAAATTCCTTTGCTATTTGGAATAATAAAACTCCTCACTCCATCACTCAGTACTTCTCTGTAAATCAGAAAACATACAGTGCGTGGGTGAAGAACCAACCTTAGGCTGCACTCGCTTCCTCAGCTGACTGTTTTTTGTTTTTTTTAAATGCTATGCTTTCATGGCCTCAGTGTTATTCATTTACATACCTCAGTAGACAATTTCATCAAGCAGTTTAAAAGGGGTCATGCCATATCAAATAAGTTAGGAGAAGATTCACAGTCTTAACACTCTTGGGTAGTATTCTCGTGCATTTCAAGAGAGGAAGAATATACTACTTTGTTAACCAAATGCATCAAAAATGATCTTTCCTGAGGAAAGGTTACACTAGACATGAGGAAGGGGGTGGGGGTGGGTTTAAAAGTCATTAAAAGCTTCAACATTCTTTTGACTGATGGACACATATTTATGCAACAAACGCCTCCTCCTAAAACAAGGGGGAGATTGTGTAGCCCGGCAAATCAATTTCCCACTCCCACACGCTCATCTCATTTCACAGGAGGCCCCCGATCCAGCCTCTAGCCTCGGCTGACTGGCTGACCTGTGGCAGCTCTCCCCTCTCACCTGAGAACCAATCTCTTTTGGTTTTTGTTTGGAAAAGAAAGTAGCGCTTCCTTTTTTTAATACATTTCTGAGCTCCGACAGCACGGGGCTGAACCCGCGGAATCAAAGACATATC
Organism: Anarrhichthys ocellatus; assembly: GCF_004355925.1. Lineage (NCBI taxonomy): Eukaryota > Metazoa > Chordata > Actinopteri > Perciformes > Anarhichadidae > Anarrhichthys > Anarrhichthys ocellatus. Next base: position 183,964 of record NW_022280170.1, on the reverse strand, counting down.
TCTGTCTGACATGACGTGCGGCTTGTTTTCTATGGGAACAGCAACAGACAGGTGTGACAATACTTTGCAGTGCGCCCTCCGGTGGAGTTGAATACTTGAATTGCTCGTGATCTATCAGGGTTTTCACAAGTCAGGACTCAAATGCTGGCATTTTCGACGGTTATTCAGAAAGTGCACAAAGGAGTGTCATTCTACATTGGCTAAGAGCACATTTACAACATGCCTTTGACATCAGAGTCACACAAGGGGATCATACTGTTACACCACAGTAGCTGCAACGAATCACTCAAAGGCAGGTCACACTACAAGTCTCCTACTTGCTTGTTTCAACATCAGAGAGAATGGGCTCATAGCAAGCAGGCCTCACTAGTAACAATACAACAACTGCACAATGCCGCCAAACACTATGTGCAGAACATTATCCAGAGGCATCATCTTTTTTTTTAACTATACATGAAGTCACATGACACTTAGGAACAAAGAGCCAACCATCTAGTTATTTGTCAGATTCAGTAGTACAACATACAGTAGATGTTTTTTTGACATTTCTGGATCAAGGACAGACAAATACAGGAAATGGAGGGGGGAGAAATAAAAGGAAAGCTTTAAAAACACTACAGTCTTGTACAGTATCGTCAATGAGGCCTACTTAACCTTCAGTTTGAGTGAATGGTGTGTTTAAAGCCACAGTTGAGCAGGTCTTAGTGATATTAAATAAGGTGTAACTGCCTCCTATTGGTAACGCCCCTCCCATCTCTTCTCGACAGCTAGTGATCCTCTGTTAAGGTAATACAAGAGAAGAAGAAGAGCAAGTCAACAATTACACTGGAAAAATATATGTATGTTTATATTCATATATATAGCATCTTTAAAATCTATTTATACAGAATGTATATAGAGTGTACTAATGGCCATCTTGGCAGAGAAATAAAGGCATCTGAAACAATCACCGCTCTCTTGATGCCGTGGTCTTCCCGGGACCAGACATTGTTACATTGCAGAAATGCAAAGAATAAGGAAAGAAAGTTTTTTCTTCTTTTTTTTTTTTTTTTTAGTGGCACTTTGTGCATCTAAAAATTAAAATCTAGAGTAAGGCTACAAGGGTGTGTATGTTTATCTGATAGAAGTTTGTCAAAGGAGGCCATCCTACAGTATCCTCCATGGCTGGATGTGTTGCTGTGTGTGTGTGTGTGTGTGTTTTAGAACCATTCATCCAGCCTGAACCACAGCTGGAATACAGCTCTATACATGTACCATTGTGCTGATGAAAACAACACATAAGACATAAGAATCCAAAGCAGAACTTAAGCATCTCTGGTACATTACAGAGGTTTGGGGTGAGCCAGTGCTGGCCGCTACAAAGCGCTTCGGAGAGGTAACGTTTTTGAACTTAACATTTTTTTTTTTTTAAAGTAACTTTTCCTGGTTTTCTTTTACCTGACAAAAGCAAACACACAGATGTTGGGGCTCTTTTTGTCTTTACAATCAGCTGCTGGTTTGTCTAAGTATATAAGCCTAAGTAATCAAACAGTGTTTGTATTGATGCCGTTTTCTTTATTTAAATATTAGCAGTGGATCTTTAAGACTAATTGGACTCAACCGTCACATCACGCAAATAAATAACAAAATAAATATACAGCCATATCAGTCAATTTCTTTCATATTCAATAAATAATAAATACATACTTTCTTTTTCCCCCTCAGCAGTGGGTTTCTGAATGTAGCAGTAACAGAAAGAACACAAACGAAACGGAGAAAAACAAGAACACCAAAAGATTTGTGTAAAATTATCAAAAGATCTTGTCAGTTATAAAACATCTGCACTTAAAAAGGCTTTTAGAAAGTACTCAAAACAAAATATGCCTCGTCAGTTATCTATATAGATTCTTAAAATATTGACGTAAGACATCTGCAACTTGCTTTGACCATGATAATCAGTAAGGATGCTGTGTGTGTATTACAAAACAAAGTTAATAAATAAATTACTTCAAATAAATAAACCTCAATAACATAAATGGCAATAAGTTACAATTTAAGACTTCACAAGTTTAAATAATTCATATATAACATTAATTATTGTACCACAAAACTATTCATTAAAATGAAGTGCAATTCCTATGTTGATAAATACTATTGATATGACTAACTGAATTTGAGCCGTGTGCACACTATTTCTATCATTTCAGGTAAAAAAATAAAAAAAAGGAATAAACGGATTTATCTGCTGCTTTTTAAAATCATCATATCAGCTGTCCCATGAAAATAAACAACCTGCACTGTTCCTGGGTCTATCTTAAGACTTTACCCCTCGCCCATGTCGAGTCAACATTGCACTGTTGACACCTTTGCCGCAGTAATACCACAAAGCAAACACAAATCCAGTGTAGTGCATGCTTCATATTGCTGGGGTGTGTGTGGTCATGAATCAAAGAGCTCCTGGAGTTGGTGAGCATGCACACACAGACACACACAGACACACACACACACACACACACACACACGCACACACACACACACACACACTGGCCACAGTGTATGCTATAGGGCAGCACATCCAACTCCTCTTTGTCCTCTTCATGTCTCTGAGCTCCTTTAAACAATCCTGTGTTCACTATCCTCCGTGTTCCAGTTGGTGTGAAGCGTGAAAAACTGATCAACCGCTCATCCAAAAACAGTTAAGGACACAAAAGAGACAACAGGTAAACATACAGCATATTAAACCCCCCACATACAGTTTCTAGTAGCAGTATTCTTCTCTTCCATCCGGTCTGACTGAAGGATCCGGTTCCTCCTCCTAATCCCAGCAGCAGCATGGTGTGGATTTTGGTCCGCGTCACTTTTCCTCTAACAGAGTGCTCCCTGGGTTGATTTTTTGTTTTTGAAGTTGCCGTTTATTTAAATAACCTGAATTCCCTTTTTGTTTTTGAATCATATTTCAATATATCGTAGAGTATTTCAACATCCACCTCCCCTCCGTCACGCTCCGGCTCTTCAGGACAGTCTGCATTCTGTGTGAGCGCGTCGAGCCTCAGACTTTGATGCCTTTCACAGCTTTGTTGATGCTCTCCAGCAGAGCTTTGTTCTCGGGGCTCTGGAAGCAGTCCTTGTTGGTGTACATGTGGGTCAGGGTACTCACATAGCTGTCGAAGTTCTGCTCGGTGATTGGCTCCTGCTGTGGTACAAACAACAACCAATTGCAACTGAGAAGAGCAGGGAAACCAACGACTGTGTGCCGGTCACCGCACGAGGTTCAACTCCAAACTTATACATTCAATCAATCGAAGAGGAGTGTGTGAGGGGTCCAGCCCAGTGTGTGTGTGCGTGTGCGGACAACAACTCACCATGTGTGGCAGGCTGATATTAGCCAGGCTGCGGATCAGGGCGCGGCTGAGGCCGGACAGCTCCATGAACAGAGCCTCGTTCTGCTCCTCAATCATCTTGTTCTCGTGCTCAATGCTCTTCAGGTTCATCTCCATGGAGGAGATCTGCAACACACAGCAGCAGGAGTTCTACATTGGTACCACTTTAGGCATACGGTTGATTTGTCTATTAACTAGTATCTGAAGAAATTTAAAGAGTAAGCCCCAAACCAACAATAACTGATCATTTGTGTGTGTATCAAGGCCTGATATATCTTCTTCCTTTGTGTCATAGAGCTCTTGTTGCACTGACTCTCATGTCCCACTCTGGTTTATTTTGACTCAAGACACCAGCTTGAAGCTTGAAATACTCACTAGAGTATTAAATGTGGATTAATCCGCCGCTGGATGTAGTCCCAGCCATATAAGGAAATCAATGTTTTAAAAATTACGATATATCTGTGAGCCGGTTTTACAGATTTAAATATTCTGGGCAGACTAGGATATGATTATTTAAAATCCTATTGAGGATGCAGTCACATTCTGCAAATTATACATTCGAATATGTCACCTGCCTTGTCTTTTAAAGGGGACATATCCTGAAAAGTCATTGTTTCAGTGCTTATGCACATACATCTGGAGTGTCTACATAGCCACAAACTGTAAAATAAGACAAACCTGTCAGATCTTTGGGCTGTCTGGATCAGAAAACATGTGATTCAACCAGCCATTCAGATGGGGTTCCCCTTCTTCTGTCACATGGAGGCTCATTAGAATTTACTGCCCACGACTTAAGAACTACGTTTGTAAAGGTGCCTCATAGTTTTCTCACAAGCCAACCAGAGCAGACTGGGCTTTTTTGGGAAACAGAGCGTTTCAGACAGAGACTGAAAACAGGTCTATTCAGACAAATTATGCGTTTTTTGAACATTAAAGCATGTAAACATGCCAAATAACAGCCACTCTTGCCATAAGTGATGATTACAAGATAATGGTCAATGCTAAAGTTTCAGTTTAACAGTAGCACAAACGAGTAAATAATGTTACCTTACGTTTGCCAACATTAGCCAACATAAGCTACAGATCAAGTAAGGTTGTAGCACCAAAAACCTTGAGTTTATGAAATCAAGCAAGGCTGTGTTCTATTCCTTATGAATTCAGCTTTTCATCAGTGAGAGATATGTTGTTATTTCTTCTTTCAAAGGCTTCATCACTGGACTGAATAACTTTTCCATCTGTGATCTTTCAGGAACAAAACCAATGTTAAGGTTAACAGGCTCAAGTGAATTAAGTAGTTTAAAGGGATAGTTGTGATGTTTTGAAGTGTGGTTGTATGAGATTCTTTTCCACAATCAGTGTATTACAACAGTAGATGGAGTTTTAAACAGACATGAGAACCAGCATGGAAACAATGTACTGCTGTAAACGGGGGCAGCAGCTAAACGTATTTTAGACACCTAAAATAATCGGTATCACTTTAAGTGTAGTTATAGAATATTTCCACTGCTATACCTTACTGTCAGACAGCCTTTCTGATGGGGAACTGAAGCTATTGTGTCTATGCTCTCTTCAAAGCCACCAGACTCCTTTTCAAAAACAGTTATTTGACCTCGCATAACGCAGGAGTTGCTGGTCTACCGCTGCCATGATCAGTTAGTTTCTTTCTCTGTGTTATTGTGTGACTTTGGTGTTTTAATGGGTTAGTTAAGATTCACCAAAGTCACACAGTGGTAGACCAGCAACTCCTGTGTTATGTAAAGTAAAATGACTGTTTTTGTCAATGAGTCATGTGACTTTAAAGAGAGATTCAGTTCCCAATCAGAAAGGGCGGTCTGACAGCAAGGTAAAGCAATGCAAATATTCTAAATATAATGTACCATGTCTTTGATATAGATATCCATCACAATCACACAACCACACTTCTAAACATCCAAACTATCCCTTTAAGTCTCAAATATGACTCTAAATTCTGCTAAACACATGAGCATGTCCAGTAAGAACTCATCCCATGTTCAGTGATTTACAGGTTAAATTGAAAAAAAACAAAAAACACACCTGAGTCTGCAGGTTGACCATGTCAGCCTCCATTTCATTGTTAGATTCATTGAGGTCGTTGATCTCTTTGTTGAGCTGCTTGATGTCCTCATCGTTGTCCAAAACTAAAAGAGAAGCCAGATACATTAGAATAGAACAGAATAGAGTCTGGTCTGTATAGCTTTCTGCTGCCCTCTGCATTTTACTTTTTAGATCCATCTTTGCTATTGAAACCCAATTCTCGCCACTGTGATGAAAAAATAAAGATCCTGTAAGTCATTATAATGAGAAACCTCGTAAAAAGTCATAATTCTGAGATATTAATATGACTTAGTATCTCATAATTATGACTTAATATCTCATGAGATTATTTTGAGAAAGTTTGTCATTATAATGACTTACAGGATCTTTATTTGTTCATCACAGTGGTGGAAATGGGCTTCCATCATTTTTGAGATAAAGAGTGTATCACTTTAGTTAAAATGATATTGTGAGTTTCCTAACCCTCCATGAGTCTGGACTAGACTCCATAGCTGAATGAACATTCTCCTCTGTAACTAAAAGATTTGTTCCAGTATGGACTGGTCACATGTAAGACACATTTCTACTTTTACTATTGACATCATTTTTTAGTTTTTTGTCAAAACACCTGCATTCACTGTTAAGTCAAAAGCTCCAGAAAACAAGGGGGATTGCTTTTACACACACAGATACACACAGACCCGCTTACAAATCGTTCATAGATTAATTTTTTCACCACAACTTACCATCACTGGCTCTGAACTTGGTGCTCAGGTAGTCCTCTGTGGGGAACTTAGCCTTCTTCTTAGCGAACAAGGCTCTGGGGCATCCTGAGAGGCTGGAGACAAGTGACACGGGGGGGGGGGGGGGGGGTCACTATGAATCACTGTGGTCTGAGCTATCACATCTCACATCACATCTAAACACATGGGACACTGTAGCTCCCAGTGGACCATGTGTCAATAATGTCATAATCAAATGAAACATGTTGTTTTTGCTTTAACTTTTCATTATGAAGTAATGTAATGGTTATTGAATAATGGCAGTGTTTAAATTGGTTCCCCATAAGCCTCGCTTCCACTAAGCAGCTCTGCCTGCCACCAGGTACCAGAAAATCAATGATCCATTTACGGCACTACCAAAACAGGAGGAGAATAGGTAGCTATTCCCCGTTCCCAAAGAGTATCAGTGTAAGTTCTTTGCAGTCATTATCCTCAGTAGAGGAAATGGTGGGCGGTGGAACGACTGACATAACTGTGGAAAACAAAATGCAGTGTTACCAACTATTTTCCAATAAAAGTAGCTAGCACTAGCTCCAAAAGTTGATAAAAGTCATCAGATGACATCATACCCTAATTTGCATGACAGGGACATCATCACCCATTCTTAAAGTGTAGTGGTTGTGTTGGTAGCAGCAAAGAGAGGCAGAGACCCCTTAATGTTAGTAGAGGAGCTGTGGACTGAGATTACACATAATATCCTTCAATATATTTCTTGCTTCTCCCCTAATGGTCTGAATAATACGCTTCATTTGTCCCTTGTGGTAAAAGGGGAAGCCATCAGGTTGTAAGTAAGAGAAATATATGTTCAAACCCAGCATTCAACCAGGAATGTGTCAAATAAAGGAAACAGGAAGCTGTAAGAACGTTGTTTTTTAGTGACTTAAAGAAATAGTTCAATATTTTGGGAAAAATACTTAGCGCTCTTATATTCGTAGATACTACACTTACATCTCACTTGTTTATAGTCCTGTTATCTGTTCATTGTTTATAGTCCTGTTATCTGTTCGTTTGTGCACTTTATTTTATATTTCAATTTATTTTATATTGTACTTTATTTTATATCTTTCTGTACATTTTAATGTTTCTACTTTGCATTGTGTTGATTGTTGTTGATTGTTAAATGTTATGCACCACCCATCATGTCAAATTCCTTGTATGTTCAACATACCATGGCAATAAACAGTTCTGATTCTGATTAATGTTGTAGTTAGAACCAGCAGGAGGTTAGCTTAGCTTAGCATAAAGATGTAAATCAGCTAGCTAAGACTCCATAGTTAAAAAAACAAACAAATACTGAACGAAACCTCAGCTCAGTGAGTAAGATGTTCTTGGACTGTATTGACTTCCTGGAGTTTCATCACAACGAGAAACTTAGTGAGCTTTCAAGGTGCTGGAATACTCAGCGGTTTTCTGTGCTGCAAGCCTTTAAGTGAAGCCATACTTAAAGACATGAGAGAGGTATCCATATTCTCATCTTACTCTTGGCAGCAACAACTTTAAATATTGTGTTTAAAGCTATATTAGCATCAAACCTGGTCTGAATTCACTCTACTACCTTCTCATGTGGACACCAAAAAGCAGACATTATAGTTGGTTAAAAGCTTACCTGCGGTGTGTGAGGAAGCTTCCGTTAGCGTGTCCGGAGCCGTCACAACCTGGGGATGGACAAGTAGGCCCCTCTGTCTTGAAGGCCTTCCAGTTGAAGGGGGTGCCGTTCAGTAGACCCTCCTTCTGTCTGCGGGCCGCCAGCGGACAGCCGTAGGCGCTACGGTGCGTGGCGTACTTCCCACTGATGTGACCTAAACTGTCGCAGCCAGGCACCGGGCATCTGCAGGGAGCAGAGGACAGGAGGGAAACAAGAAAACAAAACAAAAACGAGGAGAGGGAGAAGAAGTGATGAAGCAAGGAAAGAAAAAAAGAAAGAGAGTGAGAAGGCACAAAGGTTAGATAAGAAGAATCCAATCATATAAACTGTAGAGAAAGTTGAGAATATTGCAATAAAGATTTACGTTATATACTTTCTCTACTGGGCCAAATTCGTTTTCTTACATCTGGGTTGAAACATTGAATAATAGCATTGATGCAAGAGCTATTAAGGTTCAGCACATGCTGTTATCAACATGCTGTTACATTAACTGTTTTGTGTGCAAATGCAATATGAAGCCGATGTATTTCTTATGTATTGACAATCTCCTCTACGATACTCTAGCATGAACTACATTCAGAGTCAGTATCTGCAGTAAGTGTATTTTCCCATCAGTAAGGGCCTGATTCAATTTTGGGGGCAGGTCACTACCTCTGCATATGATTCACAGTGACTTTCCTCTCTCTCTGTCTTTTCCTTTTTTATTGCATTTTACTTTTACCGTCAGTCTCGCTAAAAGCAGACATTATGGCTTTCTGAGCAGTACGAACTTTAAAAGCTCGGAGTCCTCCTGGTTGTCCTTGGTAGGAGTTTTAATTCCACTTTTCTTGGCACGCGGGCACCCAGAGATACTGAAAACAGAAAGTATGGAGTTGATAACATAGGGTTGAAAAAAGGTCTGGTGAAGTGATTGCTTGTTAAAGGGAGAGCACATTATAAGGAAGAATAATTTTACAGAGGTTGTTCAACCAAATCACAAACCAAATCAACTCAAAAACGCCCAATATGGCCGGAAATAGGATAATGGATAGGTGTGGAAATGTGTGAGTATGTGATCCCTGTCTAATTCTACCATGGACTGTCACTAGGCCTCTCTGGCTGACTGTGTGTGTGTCCATGTGTGTGTATGCGTTTTTGTGTGTGCATTTGTGTATTTTGGTTGTTACCTTCTATGGGAGGTGTAGTTTCCTGTGATGTGACCTGAGCCGTCACATCCTGGAGTGGGGCATCTAGGAGAGGGCAGAGTGAGGTTTAACATTTAATTCAAGGTTAGCAGAACAACAAACAACACTGTAGATGATTGAGAGTGGAAATGGGATTATGCAGATGAGAGGAATGTTCTGCTTATTCATTTTTGCCCGTTTTGTTATTCGCTCTTGTGAGCAATGTCTGTTTTAAATTCACTCTTTTCCATTTAAACACTTCTTGTATGTATAGTGGGCTGTGAAAAGCCTACTCTCTAGTAAAGAGCTATGTATGCTACAGAATTACTGATTCATTTGCCATTTACATGAACTGATTGAAGTGAAAGAAAGCATAGTCACAGCCAGAAAAAAAGTGCCATGACAGATGCAGCAGCAGCAGCAGAGGCAGCAGCAGCAGCAGGCAACAAAAGATGAGTTAACGTCAGCAGAATGAAGCATTGTGGCGTTGGATGGCGTCTGTAGTAGTGCATTGAAGTGGTAGTGAAAAGGCAGTGGAGGTGTAGAGCAGACATACTTGAGTTCAGGGGTGTGGGCCGCCATGAGGGACCGAAGGCTCTTATCAGCGAGAGGACACCCAGACAGACTGAGAGGAAGGAGAAAGAGAAGGACAGGCAGGAGGAGAGAAGGACGAAAAGAAGGGGGACGAGGAAAGCGAGTGTGAGGGGATTGAAAGGAGAGAGGAGAAAGAAGTGAGCGAAGAGAAATCAAGAATGCAAGGCATACCAAGGTCATTTAGGAGGAAGAGGACAGACGGCAAGAAGTAAATTACTGATGCATATCAAAGTCAATGACCGTCTTTGCTTGCCGGGCTCACGCTACATTATTGCCTCTGGCATGTCGGTATCAAATAAAATATTTGAATTAGTGGTGGTGCGCCCGCTTTGGGCTCAGGTGCTGAGTGGGTGGCAGAAGAGTCTCAGCAGAGCTCACATTTCATAGAAGACTTCATATAGAGAGCACTAGCATACTGTTTCACCCACAGAGTCAGCAATGGTGCATACCTGCGATGGGACGCATAGTTTCCAGTGATGTGACCACTGCCGTCACAACCAGGTGTAGGGCACCTGGAGAGGGCGAGATACACAGAGAGAGCTGTTAGAAAGGACAGGGGGACTGTTTTTAGACACACTAGCAGTGTGGCTGAATGGATGGCCCACCACTTTGGACTACTAGATGGATTGTCATGAAACAGTGTGGAGAGATTCATGGTCCCCATAGGATGAATTCAACTGACTTTGATGATCGCTTGGCGTTTGTGCTTCTGATTATTCCCCTGCTGACGACTAGATAACACCAATTTTGTATTTCAGCTCTTTCCTTCGATGGTTGAGGCATTGCTAATCTTTGAATATCGTCAAAATCATTTTACTGGTGGGAGGAGTAAGTCATGTGATGTAATATTGTGACAGTACAAAACAAGCCTCTGTCTTTTTTATGATACACATAGAAAAGTTTTGTTAACTGCTAATATGAGAATCATATTGAGGGTGATCCATTAGTTTGAACAAAAAGCAACAAAATCCTTTTTTGTAATATGTGAAAGTGTAACAATAGGGGGCATCAATGCTAATGTTAGATATCTGAGAAAGTATAAACCCCATCATCTAACAGAACAACATAAAAACTAACCAACGGTAGAAATGTAATATTATCTGACCAGCTAACTTTATGTTACGATAATTACGTTTTAGCTAACAATATTAGCATGCAGTAGCACTGGCTAACTAGCTTGTGTACATATTATATTGATATTCAATATATATATGTTTTAGAAGAAAATTGCAGCCATTATTCTTAAGGGGGCTTGTAACAGTGTTGTAGTTCACACGTTAGCATTTAGCTCAAAGCACAGCAGCCTAAAAGAGTAACTTACGAGAGCAGTTCTTTCTTGCTATCCTTGGGCTGGAATTTGACCTTGAAGCTCGGAGTCGTGACCTCTCCTGGGTACTTCCTCTCCTCCAGACAGTCCTGCATCATGTCACAGTCCTCCGCGTCAGACGACACAAACGACTGGCCCGTGTGCTCCATCTGAAGAACGAGTCCAAAAAGATGCTTGTAATTCCTCAGTGACCCTTTTATTATTTAAATTGTACTTATGTGTTGTTGTGTGGATTGTATTCACGTTTTAAGACCATTTGAGTGTTGGCTTTCTTTACACATTTGTATACAAGCAAATAAACTATGCAAACCACCATGTGCACACAAGTCTCCTAACCCTTTTCTATTTTTTGTAGACAAATGACGTTTCCAAATTCAGTGTCCTCATAAAACATTTACACTCAAAGCCCTTTATATTTCTTTTGAAAAAGTTCAAAGGAGTACAAATTAGCATATGCCAAAGTCAGGATGGTGCAATGCACCTGACACACCACCTCTGTTACACAATGCTATGTTTTAACTGTACTGTAACTCTGTGATTTCCCTGAAAATAAATGAATAATAGAAGGAGGAAAAGGAAAAAAGGCAAAGGGATTAGAGAAAGACAAAGTGATGTAAACAAGGACGAGTTTCTTAGTCAAAAAGCTTTGGGGGATTTTGTCTGTTGTTATTTGTGTTGCAATACTTCCTCTGCGACTGCTATCACAGGAAAACACTGCGTGTTTGGAGCTTGTACTTTAGCTCAGTCTGATTGTACTGACCTCGTCCATTTCCTCCTCCCTTTGGCGGTTGGGTTTGGTGTAATCCAGGGGGCCCTCCCACTCCTCCTGCTTGTAGGTGTGTAGGTTTGGCGATGTCATCCCGCTGCTTCCACCATGATGGAGTGAGGAAGAGGAAGAGGAGGGGTCTGGGGACCTAACCCCGGGGCTGGTGCCGGACAGGCTGCCCTCTCGTTTGATGGGCTTCTTCATACTCAGGTCCAGGGTGCCGTTCTCATCCACCTCAATGGCCAATTCCTAAAGAAGAGAGAGGCCATATCGCAACCTCTTCAGTAATGGAGTCCCCAAGTGTTCAACATTAAACCAATAAATAAGACACTATGAAATAAATAACCACATGAACAGAGAGAGAGAAACATTCGCAAAATATGAAAACTCACACTATTACTCACATTTGTATCGATTTGCTTTCTGGGATTCACCAATGCTCTCTTGTCTTTGCTCTTCTCTTAAGTAAGAGAATATTTTAGTGGTCAAGAGCACTCTCACCAAAATAGCAAAACAACATTGTGTAATCACAGTCTACTAATTGTTTGTTTAACACAAGGAAACAAGTTTAAGATAAAAAACGCATAAATATCATATAATCAAATTTAGATACGTTTAACAGTATTGATAATGATTGCATAATTAAGCCTATAAAACCCTTGGATGATGTTGGTGTGTTCATCTTCTGAATGGCTCACATTCTGTTCTTTGATGCTTTTGGATTTTCCTCCAACACCAGTACTGACACTCTAGAAAGTCACATGTTTACTAACTCTATTTAACAGAACCTCTGTTTCACTAATGCTGAAGTTCTTCTTCTTACAGACTTTTTTGGTGGCATCGCTGTAACTGTTGGCCATGTGCTAGAGTATTTGCACATGGCACACCACCCGCCCTTATATAGTGTTTAAGGGATGTTAACTATGCTAATAATAAACAATCGGCCACATGCTTTCAATGTATGATAAAGTGAGATTCATCATTCAGAAGGGTGAGAGCTGGTTTGGTTAAGAGTGTTTGATGCATCTGGAATTGACTTCTCTTCTGTTCTCTTCTATTTTTTCTCTTAACAGAAAATAATAGAAAATACAAGACATTTAGGAGAAGGTTGCTGCCCATGCGTCTGTACATTCTATTTACTTTCTTGTATTTAACACTGGAAACTTTGGGACTCCGTACATAGTTGGTGTCTGGGAGAAAAGGGAAAGATTAACATAGCTAATACACTAATTACGTCTTCAGAAATGTAAATGACTAATGCAGTCTCCTCTGGTGCACTTCAGTGTGAGAAGCAGTCCTGCGTGTTGATGATTGTGATTAAATTAATTACCCTCTTGAGCAGATTCGGTTACAGCGACACATACATTAACATACCTACATTTTCCTGAATCACAACTTCATATAATCCGCAGTTGCATTGAGGAGATTCAGACTGAACTAAACTTTCATTTGGTGAAATGATTGATTTTTTCCTGTTTCCGCCCCTCCGCCCTCAAGCTTATAGCAAACAAGTATTTATCCAGCCACACAGTAGTTTTCAGAGCGCTACATGTTGGAGTTCAGAACACCACATTCATCGCTTAAGCATGCTAGTAATGATATCTAATGCACTCTGGAAATACTTTGCCAACAGCACCAACACCACTGCTCCTCTCTCCGTGCTCTATTATAGTGCTGGCAGGTGAACAGAAGCAGAGGGGTGAGATGAGCCGTGTTTTCAGTATTCATCTAAAATGGCGCTCATAAGAGCTGGTCAAGGGCCAGAAAAATCAAAGGGTTAGAAGAAGAGAGAAAACGGGAACAGTTCCCAGAAATGTCCCTGGTTGATAAGCTCAGTGTTCCAATGTTTCAATATTGGATTTCAACTGGCTCTGACTCTGATTCCAGATCAGTCCCTGGTTGATCGGCGCTGTAATACTGCGCAGTTAAGGCCTGCTTCTGGATCGGTGCCTTGCTGAACAACACCTTGCTCTGCTGTGCTGCCAGAGACATTAATCTTCACTTTTTATCTTCTAACACCATGTCAGGAAAGCAAAAAATGATGAAGCAGTCACTTTCTCTCCTCTGTGAGGCAAAAAGGCTTTTAAAAATCACAATATGGGGGAAGTGGTGCTCCAATTACACCTCCTGTGCACAGAGAGGGGAGAGGAAGAGTGAGAGATAGAGCGGTACAGATGGAGACCAGAGAGAGAAACGCAGAGAGGAAGAGAGGGAGATAAAAGAGAGTAAAAAAGGATGTGAAAAGAAAATGAAAGAAAGAGTGTCGGGGGTGGAGAAAGAGAGTGGAAGATCCGTCCGGCAGATAATGAAAAAAGGCTACCTGGTGGCAAAGTAATCCAGGGAACTGGCAGTCAGCCAAATTCAATAACAACATGAAAAGTGTGTGGGATGGAGGGATGAAAGGATGCAAGGATGCAAGAGGACGGGAGAGGTGATGCAACTGCATCTCAACACCATCCTGTAAGCCAATGCCTCCTGATGATATATTCATGCAGAGTTGATGGGGAGAGAATAAATGAGCAAAAGACAGGAGAGGGGAGAGGATGGGGAGAGAGAGGAGGGGAGCGATGAGGAGGAAAGAGTAGAGGAGATGAGAGATGAGGAAAGGGAGAGGAAGAGGAGAAAAGAGAGGAGTAGGAGAGAGGAGGAGGATGGGAGAGGAAGAGGAGAGGCACACCCACTGCCAGAGAAGAGAAGATGGTAACACTTTATAACTATGAAATCAGCGATCAACAGTTATTTTTGATCTCTGACAAACAGGGCGATGAATGACATATTTCCCAGAGTGTTGTCTTTAATCATAGTTCTTAATAAGTGTTAATTAACATGAAACAAACATGGACATTTATGGATGATGGTCATCTGTTTACCTTATTTTGTGGTTTGGTGCTGAGGTTCTCAGGTTTCTCCCAACAGCGCGTAGACAGGTTCAGGATGGCAGTGGCAGCCATGTGAGCGGCCTCGGCATCATGGGAGTAGTCGTAAGCCAAGGAGGAGCTCTTCCCGTAACCATGGAGACTGAGGCTCGGTGACGGGGACTTGGGGAATGAGGGCTTAGCTGTAGGAGGACGAGAAGTAAACTTTAGATCAGGTGATCATATAAGTAGGATATAACAGACAAATAGTCAAAAAAAGCTATACTGCACATTATTCGCTTGGTGTGGTAAAGTAATTCAAACTGATGATATTAGATAAAAGACAAATTGACCACACTCATGTCTGTACGCTATGAAGCTAGAGCTAGCAGCTGATTAGCTTAGCTTAGCATAAGGACTGGAAGCAGCTGCCTCTGTCACTCATATAAAAAACAACCAGCGGTCCTCTCTTACTTTTGAAGGCTTTGGGCGACGTTTCGCTGGTGGGCATCTTTGGAGCAAGCATGCGCTTCCCGAACACCTGAGCGTCGAAGCTTGCATAATCGAAGGACACCTTGGAGTATTTCTCCAGCTCCTTGGCCAGGTTGGCGCGAGGCGTGGCGGGCCCCATGTTGGGCCTGTAGCTGCCGTACTGAGGCACCTCCAGCTGCTTCACAAAGCACATGGGCCTGCGAGGAGGAAAGGGAGAGCGAGAGGATGTCAGGGTAGGGCTGGTTTGGGGAGGGGAGGGGGGGGGGGGAAGAGGGAAAAAGGAGGGGGATTTATACGAAATAAAGTAGAAAGTGGAATAGAATAGATAAGGAGAGATGGGATATAAAAGAGGATCGACGCCATAAAAAGTCACACAATTGACACAAAACAAATAAAAGAAGGAGAAAAAAGAATAGGAGGAGGAGAGAGGGAGGTAGAGAGACATTGAGAGAGTAAAGATAGGGGCAACGGTGTACTTAGCAGGAGAGCAGCAGGATTAAAAGCTCTGTTATCAGCAGAGGGCACGTTTGCATGTTGTACAGCATAGAATTTATGAGCTTTAAGCCATCTCGTTTTCCTGGAGAGCCTGGGCTTTTGTCAGACCTGTTGGCGTAAATCCACTGATAGCCGGGGATAGGCAGAAGGGCGGGGGGAGGGAGACAGTAGCGAGGAGGAGGAGGAGGAGGAGGAGGAGGAGGAGAGGAGAGGGGGGATGAAAAGAGGAGGAGTGGCGACAGAGGGAGGCTCTACCCCCTCCAGCCCCTCTGGCCCAGCCCCTTTTTTTCCTCCTCTGCATCCTGTATCACTGATGCCCACATCTCAGTGTGTGTCCAAACATATGGCCATTAATAAACTCCAGTACATGACCGGGCCTGTAGTCACACTGCTGTCAGGGTGGCCTTCTCACAGTGGTACACCAATGATACATGCTCACATCTGAGGCAGTCCAAAAGACGATTTTCATGACTGTAAAAACTTTCTACCACTGATCACAGGGGATTTTTTTTCTTTTTATTTATTCAACATGGATTCCATTAGAACATGGATCGCATGGGGAGTTCTTCAGCCCCATATATAACAGACAACCAAGCTCAGTTTAATAACAATCTGAGGAGGAAAAACAAAGAAAGTCTTATTATGTTTTAATCCTCTATGCTTTGTCCGACCACTGATGAGGTTTTCCTCAAGGAAAGCAATTATTTTTCCTATCCGCCTCGCAATGCCCCTGTAACTTGCATAATTAGCTTATCGGCTGCATTATTAATTAAAATACCAATGAGGAAGAGCATAGACTTAGCATAGTACCAGTGTCTGGTTGGTGTTAATTATCATTCTTCAGGCCGTGATCCTGACCAGCTGGGGAGATGAATGGGGATAAAGAGATCTCAGTGTCTGAGGTGATGATTCACACTGAATGCTTCAAGACTTCCTCGCTATATCGAGCCATTCACAGGCCAGCTTTACCTGTCGTCGTGAGGGGCCCACTACCCAAGGTCAGGATTGTCTCATGTGGTTTCCTTGTGGCTCAGTAGTGAAGGAGCTAACCTTTAGACGGACTCAACGGTGCAGGGCTTGGATTGGAGGAGACAGGTTTTATGTAAGTGAAAGGTTCATTATGCTCAGATGCGGTATGGATGCATATATTTTTTGTCATCACTAACTTATCTACGAAGCCTCAAATCCAACAAATGACTGTTAAGAAGTGCTTAGTTTATTTGATATAATGAGATTGGAGGTAAATCATACACATCTAAAAAAAAATTTCAATGACACAGCCTGGTCTCCCATATGTCGTCCCAAACAACTAAATTGCATTGTTAATTACGTTTCCAGGAAGGCGTGTTTTCAAGCGTAGTTTGTTTTTGACGTATCATAAACACGTTGGTTATCTGCAGACGTCCACATAGGGAGGAGGTTGGGGTGGACGTCTGGGTCAACACATGACTTTAACCCAGGAAACCTCTGTTTGTGTGAAACTAAACATCAACGTTGACTTATTTTAGTTTACGTCCTTAAGTTAAATAACATAACAAACGTTCTTATCTTACGCCAATTCCTGATGTTTTTACTAAACCTAGCCAAGTAGTTTAGTTGCGTTTTAGTTTTGTTGAAATTTACAAAGTTAACCATGTGTTAAAAACTGCGTCCGTAATCTGGGAGGAAACGTGTTTAAGAATGCAGTGTAGTTGAACATCATTTTGTAGGCGACAGGGTTGAAGGACAACACAATGTAGTCCAAGACATGTTTCCATTGTGGTTCCTGCTAAAGAGAAGAGAGTGTCCTTAAAAAGAAATACCTTCTATTGTACCTGTGGTACCAATCAAAGTTTCAATGTGGCCTGAACAGAAGGAGGTACAGCTGAGGTAAAGGACATTTTTAAAAGCCTTTTTCTTTTTATCCACTGATTGGAGGTATGGTTAAAGGGCAAGTATAAAGCGTTATATTTCTGTTAACACTCCATTTTAATTATCTAATTAACAGTTTATTAATTCATGTATTCTGTTTTTGACTCGTCTGACAACCTTTTTTCAGCATTGGGGCTCCATACTTATCTAATGTAACAGGACAGGACTGTAAAAATAACTATTTAAAAGACCGGAAGTATATAATAGGATACTTTTCTGATGGCCCACCTTAACACTCTGTCGTTAGGACTTCCTTTGAGGTGCTCGCTGCCCGGCTGAGAGAGATGCTGCTTATCATGGCCCTTGGACAGCTTTTCTGCAGCAGCAATGGGGCATCCAGAAAGACTGGAGGAGGAGACAAAAGATGTTGCTGACCATGTAAATCTGCATCACATTGATGTGGACTGACACATCCCTGCATATATGAATATATGAGCTTGCAAATACACAAAAGGGAAATGCAGAGACACACTTAACCACAAATACAGATCTGAACAGATACTGTAATGTATGCATGAATACCTGCGGTGTGTGTTACGGTTGCTGTTAACATGGCCCTGACCAGTACAGCCAGGGGTTGGACACTTCAGCACATTCTCATGCATGGCCAGAACTGAGGAGAAGACAACGTACACACACACACACACACACACACACACACACACACACACACACACACACACACAGGGTCAAAGAAAATCCAGAACTTAATCTGAACTATTTAAAACACCTTTTCATGTAAGGGACTGTATGTAAATAATTTGGTCGGGGTGAAGGGTTGAATCTTATTATTTGGCGATGGCAAACATAACAAAATGTTCAATGTTCCAGCTCCTGTCTATGTTTTTGAATAAAAAGCTGCCCAAAAGCAGTAATTAGTTCTAATGAACGAGTGAACCGCTCCACTGTAAAAAAAAAAAAAAAATTAAATAAAAATATAAATCTGGAATGAGAAAAACATTAAGACCATTTCCTGCTCTTCCAAAAAAATATGTTTATCCTCATCAGCAATAAGACCTCCCCTGCCCCTCCTAATAGGGTTAGGACGGTCCCTAAGTAAAAATACCAGCAGGAATAGGAAGTGAACCTTAATCAGAGAATAGCAGGGAACTGGGCATTAAATGGACCTGTAGTCATGGCTACAGGAAGGTGGCCTCTGACATTAATGTCTGGGGAGATGTGGAAAAAACACCGTACCACTGCAGATTCCTATCTGCATAGCTTTAGAGAACCAAGCCAGTGAACCAAATCCAAACATGTCATTTAAATTTTGATAGACTGTTAACCTTTTTTACCTGTCAACTTTGAAATGGTTGTCTGAGTCCTCTAGCAGCAGTATGTACAATGGTGAAGACCGAATAGCTCGGATATATCAAAAGCCTCAAAGTGAGATATTTAGCAGAAAAAACTCATAAACCGTGATTAAACTGGTATTACAGTAATCGATGTCTAACTGCACAGTGAGGAGAGGTAGTGTGCTTCTGTCACCGTCACGCCGCCCTTTCTTGTCACTTGTCTTTCCTCTGTGCTTATTTTCATCTGCTAAGCAGCTGAAGAACACTCACTCTCCGGGGGGATCCTGTCCTTGTGCGGACAGCCTGACAAGCTGCGGTGGTGGGGGTAAAGACCGGTCACGTGACCCGTCCCATCACACCCCGGGGTGGGACACTTGATCTCCCTCTTCTCTGGCCTACTGCTCTCTGGATAGAGGAGGAGAGGAGAGGAGAGGAGAAAGTGGGATGAATAAGGAGGACAAAGGCAAGTGTTTAATGCCATCAGACAGTCTGCTTGGCTGAGCATGAAATCTAGACATATTTCAGACAACTGTAGAAAAGCGACACCATCTGTATCTGCTCCTTGTGTCTTACGTATATGCAAGACGGGTTTTGTGCCTTCGTCTAAATGTGATTTGAGTGTGTGTTTTTTTGTAAACGCTCCCAAGGATGAAATATTATCCAATTAAAGAAATATTGCAGCTTTTTCAAAGTTAACCCGAAACAAGGTCGACCTTCTTATCCTGTACGCTTTGATGATTGATCCACAAGGATCTTGTTGGGATCTCGGACAAAACAACACCTGAAAATCCATCCGGGGCAAATCATGCTTCTAAGATTTACACATAATTAAAGATGCCTACTGCTCCCTGCTGCTACTTGTAGTGAGCCAGCCAGAATCAGCGGCACTGGAGAGAGGAGAAAGGAGCAAGAGGATGGTGCGATGCTCTATTGGCCTTCAAATTGAATGTTAACGAGACATGCATCTCCCAATTAGCGTTGAGCAGAACAGGAACGTCACCACGGGAGGGAGTTGAGGCCAAGGAGAGGGCAGCACTAGCAATCACACTACTGCTATATTGCGAGGAGCATGACAAGTGGGCACCGTGCCAACTGTGAAATACAAGGCCCGAACACATTCAGCATGTAAACAAACAGTGACTGTGGAACAACCTGCGCTCCTCTCCTCTCTCTTCCTCTCTAACACGTGTTGCCATCTCTCTCGCTGTTGTCCCTTCTCACCCTCTCTTCAAGCACTTCCTCTCCGCTCTTCATGGAAGTCTATTCAGCTGGAACCACTTCATCCATATCACTACGGAGAGGGGAGGATCCGTGACTCTGTTTATTTGGTACACTGTGTTTATTAGTGCGCTCTGCTCAAAACATTTAGTTCAGCACACGACACCTTGTGCTGGTTTAGAACATTGTTTTCTGTGCGCTCATCTACGTGTGACCAAATACGTGGCCCCATCGCTTCTGTGGAACGGACAGGTGGTCTTGTGTGTTCAGGCCTATTGATTACAAATGAACTTCAGGACTCCCTGTTTCTTAAAGTTTATAATACACCACTGCTCTCTATTCATATTATCATTGTACAAAGATGAACTTTCCTGAGATAGGTAATCCATCACAGTGAACACTGTCTGTGCTACATGGTCATCACATGCTAATGTAATGATAAGCAGGGAGAGATGTGAGCCCACGCTATGCTGGTGCATTAACTCTGACCTTAAAACTTTTCAAAATAATTTAGAGTAACACAAAATGCTTATTCCCTTTCTTGCTGAGAGTTTGATACACCTCTCATGCCTGCATGCTAAACATGAAGCTACGGCCAGAGGACGATTAGCTTAGCTTAGCATAAGGACTAGAGGAGGAGGAAACAGCTAGCTGGCTCACTACAGTTTCTATTTCTGCTAATATATCCCCTTATATCCTAAACACTTGTCCTTTAAAGGCATGGGATATGTCAACAATTGACATCAGCTGCCGGTTACAGTAGCTATTAAGTTTCCAATGTTGTGTTTTGGAAACACATGACACTGTATAGTTTTTAAACTATTTCTTCAATGATTTTAACACCACAAACACAATTACATTCACCTCTATTTTATTAGGGTGGCTGCAAAAGTCTGAGTGGCTGATAACACAAACATTCCTGAGACAAAACCTTACTACACGACAGAATACCAAGTGAACTGGCCCTTTAGGCAAAGAAGTTCACTCTCCAAGGAATAGGCAGTGATTTAGAAAAGTTTAGCTCATTGACAACAAATCATGTTCAAATGCAGGTCATTCAATGATCAACACTGCTTTGAATGACAATACCCCTTAAAGAGAAGTTACGTGCTTTCAATCTTTCTTGTTGTTGTTTTTTTCAGTCAGCAGTTGAGACAAAAAAACAATATGTTCATTAGTGAGCTTTAGACAGTTTACCTTTAGAAAGAGGCAGGGTAGCTGTTTATCCACCTGCTTCTTTATGCTTCCTATTTAGCGCACTCGATAGGGGTATCAATCCTCCTGTCTAATTCTTGGTAAAAAAAAAAATACGCACATTTTCCAAAATGAAGAGGGGTTTCTGCTTTTATTGCAAGCAAAAAACTACAATTTACTCTTTCTTAGTTTGACCTACTGCTATCAGCAGGTGAGTATCAAGTCTCAGATGTTGAAGCATCCTTGAATTCACCATCAAGGTGACGACCCTGCTTGTACCGCACTACCACATAATGCGAACCTAGCTTTTAAAAGAAGACATAAATAAAGAGGACTAAATGTTCCTGCCTCAAGCCCCTCTCGTGTGTACATGTTGTAGCTCTGCTCTTAGCTCGGCCCTACCTTTGCTGAAGTAGCTCTTGCGGATGACGTCAAGGTGCTTTGGCCTGTCATCCATGGTGAAGTATCGCTGGTGGTGGATATCTGGGGCGCGGAGCAGCTCCCTGGGCCCGGCCGGCTTCACCTGCTCCGCCTTCAGGGCGATGGCTTGCTCCAGCAGGCCCAGGTTCCCTCGGGTTATATCAAACATCTCCGACTCATCCGTCACCGTGGAACGCTGCGACAGGCTGTCTTCATCATCGCGCTCGTCGTCCCCATCCACGTCGTCAAAGTCTCTCTCCTCTGACCTATCTGATCGCACTTCGATAATGTCGGGAGAGGTGGAGGACACGGCTTTGTGGATCTTATAGTTCTCACCTCTGAGGTTGGGGAAGTAGTCCTCCAGTGGACTGACTCTGTGCGAGCTGTAGCTTAAAGGAGGGCTAGCCTTGTAGTTCTGAAGCGGGCTAGGTTTATGAACAAGTGGAGTGGCCCTGTTGGTATTGTAGTTTTCTAGGGGACTGGCCTTGTAGTCCTCAGCCTTGATGTGTGTTCCCTGAGCTGCTGCGGTTCTGGTGATGTTCCGGATGGCGGTTGGCACATCAGAAATGGCCAGAATGTGGTTCACCTCTTCATCTTTCTCCTCCTCCTCCTCCTCCTCCTCCTCCTCTTCTTCTACTGGAGTGCCCCGGCTTTGCTGTGCTGGCGCTGCTATCTCTTCCTCCTCTTCCTCCTCCTCGTCATCTTTGATCTGTTCATGGCGAACATCTTCGGTCAGATATTGGTGGTTCTCTTGGATCACATTGTTGCTCCTGTCTGGGCACTCTCCTTTCTCATCTTCTACCTCCTCCTCCAACTCCTCTTCCTCCACTTCAGCTGTCTCCTTCTGCAGAACAGATGCCTCTTCTGTTGCTTGAACCCCGCGTGCCACTTCCTCCTCCTCTTCCCCCTCATTCATGCCCCCTTCCTGTTCGTCCTTAACTTCTTCCCCCCATTCGGCTGCCACAGTGACATCCTCCTCAGTCTCCACGGCAACAGGCTGCTGAATGGCCACGGTGGGGGCATTGTTGTCGGAGAGGCAGCCGAGGTGGAGGAGAGAGTTGGCCACCTCCTCTGCGCTCTGAGAGGGAGACTGGCACTCCTCGGTTGCAGGTGGCGCTGCTCCAAACTCCGGCTCGATGATCACACACTCTTCCTCTGTGGAAGCAGATGAAGAGGTCAGAGCAGTGATACGCAGGAAAAAGTGAGTCACGCAGTGAGCTAAAGCTATTGTCAGCAATGTCTTCACTGGCATCACCTCCCTGCCTGCTAAGTCATTCACTGAGAAATAAAAACACCTGCTGTGACAGTGTGGAGATGTAAAGCAGCTTGTAGAAGCAGAAAGACATTAACTCCCAAAGTCCCCTAGTGGTCAATAAGAGGAATGGCAACTCACCTCCTGTAATATTATACCTTATAATAATATATGCAGGTTATTTAAACATGTGATAACCCGCTAAAAAATAGCTCACAGCTGACATTAACTAGCTCTCCTCCTGATGATTTAAACACAGATTTGTTCTTCACGATGTAGCATTATCAGGGAAAAAACACTTGCTATGTTATTGCACACTTCCTAAATGCTCACTGCATTGCATGTGATGTGGCTCAATAACTTTCATGCCCTGGATGGAGAATCTCAAGCAGAGCCACACAACCACCAACAAAAGGTTTCACAAATGAAAAAGATTATGTTAAATCATAGACAATAAAGGTAGAGATTAAACTCTATCCTAATTGTTAATCAAAGGAAACTGTAATCAAAGAACCTTCATCAAAGAACTGCAAATAATATTTTATCACTGATTAAAGGAGCACTAAAAGGAATTGAGCACTTCTGAGCACCACTCAGCTTGTGAAAACTGTTATGTCTCTGGAGGAGCCTTAAAAAATTAAAAAAACATACCCTGATGATGTCATAGTGATGTTATCAAGGATATCTTGGTTAAGGCTTGAGAGTTCATGTTTTAACAGAAGGGCTGCATTACTAACTGGAAGACTGGAGTTTGGAAGAGATGGGCATTTCAGAAGCAGTGAGGATCTAAAGAGGGATGCTGTTGAGTTGCATTATGGGAAATGTAGGACCCAGCCTCAGGACATCTTAGGCCCCGCTGCTTCGATTTTGGACCATTCACACAATATGCCTCGTGTGAGATAGAAGTGCAATACTTAATCACTAGAGTACCCTTTACTCTCTCGATTATTTTTATGATCAATCCAGTTAATCTCTAAATGTTGAAAAAACACCACTCATTGCCACCAAAGGCCCAAAGGGGTAAGTTTATACATCTTGTATTGTTCGATTAACAGTCCAAAGCCCAAAGATTATTAATTTACGGTGCTGTAGAATGGAGAATAAATAGCAAATGTTCAAAGCTGGAACCAGTTTGTCATTTTTTATAGCTGAATAATCTTTCATGGTTTATATCAGTGGTGGGCCGTCAGGGCCTGCAAGGCCTTCTCTGCTGGCCTAGACAGAATCACAAAGTTATAGCTATTTTATAATTTAATATTTTTTCTTAAATACACTACATGTATTATAATTTATAAAAATATGTTTCCCATTATCTTATTTTCTCATTGCACAGCTACTGTCTTCCTCAGCTGCTCTGCTTCCAGTGCAGCTTGTTTTAAGTAGAGCTTTTATCCAATCAGATCTCACCTCTGTGTCTCTAGGTAAGAAGAGAGGCCCGAGGCCTGCAGAGTCTCAAGTGAATCCCTTTGCACTTTAAGTGAATGGGGACGATATTGTTGATTGTCATAGTCTTCAACCAATCAGATCTTTAGTTTGACATGTTGGGCGTATTCTTTGATGTGTCAGAGCCTGCTAGCTGGCCTACAACTACGTCAGCATTACCTGCAGCTCAGTTTTCAGGTGCAGCTCTGCGGTGAGGTG
The DNA here is from genome assembly GCF_004355925.1 of Anarrhichthys ocellatus. NCBI lineage: Eukaryota > Metazoa > Chordata > Actinopteri > Perciformes > Anarhichadidae > Anarrhichthys > Anarrhichthys ocellatus. The sequence continues at coordinate 159,500 of NW_022280170.1, read as the reverse complement.
CAGCGTGCGCTGTGATTGGTCAATGGGCGAGCACGTGACTATTGTGAAACGAAACTTAAAGTAGCCACCAGAGGCTTAGTCGGAGTAGTAAGAGTTCAAATTGAAAGATATGGAAGAAATTATGACATTTTTTGCATTTTGCTTGGTGTAGCATTGTTTTTTTAACACTCAATGGCTGAAGGAGGAGGAGAAACGGATTTGTGAGTTGGGATTTAACCGTGGGATTAAACTCTTTGTCAACAAAGAAAGGAGGATCTTCTTTAAGTGATCAGCATTTGGTAAGTCAACTGCGTTTGTTTTTTTACATCTAATATCTGAATGGCCCTTGAGTGTGTAGCAGAATGCGTGTTCTGCTGCAGGTCTGCTGGATTGATTAGTCATGCTTTGTTGTCATATGAATATATGTGACTGGTTCTTGTGAGTTTGTTGTTGTCATTGGGTTAATTATATAGATTTGGACTATATGCATTGTCTGTTAATTACGAAGCATACCGTCATGCGCATTGTTTGTTAAGCTAGTTTAGCGTAGCCTCCCAGAAGTGCAGTGCCTCAGCTGTCTTTTTTTTTTTTTTTTGTTTCGGGTTCAGAGGTCACAGCCCGTTGTCTCCTACGTGAGCGCAGTCCACCGAAAACATTATATTTCCCACAATTTAAGCTTCTGCATTTTCCAAATGCACTAGTATTATTCAAACGTATTGTTCGGTTCGTAAGCCTCGTACCGAATGGTTTAATACGAATACGTGTATTGTTACACCCCCAAACAAATAACCGTAGCTTGCATAATGAGATTATTGGTGGTGTTTCAGTTGCAGGACAGCACTGAAGGCCCAGGTATAAAATGCACGGCCCGCCACTGGTTTATAAAACATAGAGGATTGGTTGAAAAGCTGCTGAGTTTAGAGGTAGATTTTCCTCATCGGTGAAGAATAGCAAAGATGACTGTGGTTAATATGAGCTGGTTGGTCTCAAGTAGAAAAAGCTCACCTTCATCTGCAGTAAATGTGTTCTCCTTCTGATATACTTCTTCTTCTTCCCTCTCCTCTTCTTCCTCCATTTGTGTCTCCTCCTCCTGTCTATTTGTCTGTCCATCCTGTGTCAGGTCTTTTGTCATCTCCTCTGTCTCCTCCTCTATAGCTGCCCCCCTCTCTTCTTCCTCCTCCTCCTCCTCCTCCTCCACCTCCTTGGTCTCTCCTGCTGTCTCTCCATCCTTCTCTCCCTCGCCGTCAGCCTCGCTGCTGGCGTCGCTCTCTGCGCTGAAGCCCTCGTCCAGGGCCATTTTCAGGGGGTGGGACTTCTTCTTGGAGGCGGGCCGCTCTGTGTCCTGCTCTTGCTCCTGGTCGGCTTCTGCTTCCTCTAGACGGCGCTTTCTGGCTATAGGGCAGCCCAGAATGCTAATGGTGGGAGAAAGAAGAGAGAACAGAGACAACAGGATCATGAATACCAAGCAGGGTTGTAATCGGAAGTCCCAAACACTCCAAACATCTAATAACACTTCATGCACCTCATCGTGTCCATGGGTGACTTCAAGCAGCATGACGGTGGGTGTTTGCGTGTTTTGACATGAAGAAGGATGGAGAGGTGTTTTTGGAGAGTATGAGTCAACAAACGTGGCCTGGGGGGGGGGGGGGGGGGGTGTGGGCTCACTCAGAAATCACAAGTGATCGCAGCTAATTGACTGGAACGTTTAATGAACAACTTGTATGGAGAAGCGGGCGGGCGAGGCAGTGGAGGGTGAAATCCAATAAACTCCCTCTTACTCTCACCTGGGAGATGCCGAGGGAGATTGGGGGAAGATCTATAAACAAAGTGCATCTGAAATTGCCTGCTGAACGAATACACATGTAAACAGACAGCTAATATCTGCCCCTCAATAAAGAGGAGTCACAAGCCAGTGAGCTGCCCCGAGTCTCGCAAGGACTCTGAGGGCGAGCGACACAGATGAGGAGAGAGGGAGAATTACGCTCCAATAAAACCTGAAGAAATCCCGTCTCACTGCTGTCCACTGAAAACTTTTACTTTATTCTGGGAGTTTCTGTGCAATCTCAAAAACAGATTATTTTCTAATAGTCTAATCTCAAGCTCTAAAATATGTGGATTCTATCCTTACGTCTTGTTTATTTTTTGCTAAAGAAACGTGTCTTCAATCACAACATAAACTTCAGGGGTCCAAATAATTACCACAATAAATCAGAAAATAAATATTTCTGCTTTACAATGTCCTTTTTATCTTCTTTTTTTTTTTTAGATTTCCTCAAATTTTATAACTAAACACACTAAACATGAAACTGTTTTTATGACTGTGACTCTGCTTTGAATTGGTCTCAGTCTTGACTTGAATTTAGCGGCCTTGCTCTCGATTACATCCTATCTTATCTGAACATCAAGACTGGAACCGGGAACAGCTAGCCTGCAAGTGACTTCCTGGAGTCTTGCCATAACTGTGAGTGATGTAGTGAGGGAGGCCAGAGAAGGCACCGCACCTCGACAAGAAATAGTCCGGTACAAAACAAAGAGTTGTATTTGTCTTTGTGTGGTCCTGGTGGGTGGATTCTGTCACCTTTGGACAGAGACAGATAGTCAGTTTAATGCTGAGCTGCTGGCTGTAGCTTCATAATTAGCACAGACATGAGAGCGGTATTGCTTTTATCATCTAACACTCGGCATGAAAGCAAATAAGCGCATTTCCCATAATATCGAAGTGTTCCTTTTAAAAAAATCAAGGCATCACGTTTGTATTTTCAACAAAGCAGATGTTGTGGGGCAGAGAGGACGAGGACAAACAGACAGAGAGGAAGGACAGACAGAGGGTGGGTTTTTAATCTGCCCTACCTTCTGTGTCGTGAGTATCTCCCACTGATATGGCCAGAGCCATTGCATCCAGGGGTGGGGCAGCTGGATGGGATGGATGGAGGTTAGAGATATGTTTAAGACAGGGTGCATTTTAGTCCCTATGCAGAGGCAATGATAACCACAGGCAATAAACAAAGCAAATCAAGAAAACAAAGCAAAGACATGCAAACTGAGCACACACATGCACAGAGATGCCCCCCCGACCATCCAGCAGACACACATATGCATGAATGCAGGTGGCATCAAGCCGTGCAGAACATAATATTGTATGTCGTACATCAAGCCTGGCCTATATCCTGTTACTATGAGCGATAAGGATCAGACCGAGACCTGCTGTAATTTCCCCTGCTCTGCTCTCCTCACCTGTCATCATCATCAGGTGATGACAGAATCTCCTCTGATTCAGGTTGCCATGACCCCTCAGGACAGCTCATTTCAGTTCTCATTAACTTCCCCCCAGCAATTGTCCTTTATTACTCCAATTATCCTTAATATTAATTTCACTTATAAAAAATTGCTGCATTTGCATTTTAAATGAGGCTCTCTCTGGCCTTCCTACTGTTTTTTTTTCTTAATCCAGAAATCAAAAGGCTTATTTTGGAGTGCAGAGCTCAGATCAATGCTTGGAGGTGAAGTGTGACAAAATGAGAGAGAATGAAAAAATAATTTAAATCAAGGCAGAGGAAGGAGGACAATGGCTCTCATGACTGGAGAGGCCCTGCAAGCTGCCGCCCGGGTAGGAGAGGAGAGGAGAAGAACTAGCAAGGTAGAGCAGCAGAAAAACAGAATCATCGCGCTTCACCATCCTTCGATCGGACCGCAAAAAAAGATCTTACGCCCCGCCCCCTTCATTCTCTACTGTATGTGTTCATAGCAGGAAATGGCAAAAAGGCCATGAGAAATCAATAGCAGCCTGTTGGAGACACTGACCACGAGAAGTGCTGACGATGAGAAATAAAATAAATATATATATATATATATATATACTACATCATCTAAAGAAGCACTGATAGTGAGTCTACAAGTGCCGGGGGGTGCTCTACGGTGCACATAAAATAACTTTATGAAAGGGATTTGCACAAAGATGAAGGTGTTTCCTTACCTCAGCTCTTGTCCTACGAGCTCAATAGGAACTGAGAGGAGAGGGGGAGAGAGAGATGGGGGAGGAGAAGAAAGACACAGGGAGGGAGAACAAAGGTGAACGACTGCTCTGAAAGCTGCGCTGCTAAAAGAAACTCAGATCAATAAATCACAAATGCATACGAATCCCATGAGGCCTCCTCATAGAGGCACACACACGGCTGACTGCATGATCAGGAGAAGTAGAAAAAACACCTACACACTCATGAGCTCACACACACACACGCATATCTACATGCATACATACACACACACATACAAACACATTTTCACAAGAGTGAGCAGGAAACATACAGGGGTGTAGCACCGGCCTGCACAAACATAGGCTGGGTTGTTCCAACAAGGGTTAATGTAATCTAGAATTACTTCTAATCAGAGTTTAGCAAAGATAGGTTTACAATGAGTAAATCCAGAGCCCTGCACCATTAAAAACTAATCTTTGTTTAGTAAATCCAAGTTTAAACCAAAATTGATGGTTGCTGTAAAAATTTAAAATACATAAATAAATAAATGAGCGTGCTGTCAAGACCTAGTAAGTAGTCTATAAAAGAGGGGGCTGCTTTGTTTTCTTTAACAAAACGTCCCATCGCTTGATAGCTAGCAAGCTAAAAAGTCAGTTAGTTAGTGTAACGTTACTTATGATGACTCAGCAGAAAAGCTCCAATTAGTCCTCCTTTGAGAAAAACTTGTTGGCTGAATTAACGGAGCAATATGGTCAAAAATAGAAGATAAAAAACAGACAACAGAACAGTGAAATAAAAGATGGCCTGTTGGTTTATGAGTCTGTCCCTTAACTTTCTTCTGGGAACTTGATTATTTTGCTCAATCTATGTGAAAAACTTAAACCTCCACAAGTCTAAAGTTAATACTGGACCAAGTTTAAATTGGAGTTTAAAGTTTTAGTGCAACAGAATTAAAAAGAGAAGTTTAAATAAAATGTTTCTTTATTTTAAGATAGTTTTAAAGTTTATTGTACCTATACTGTAGAATAACACACACACACACATACACACATACACACACACAGGCCAACACAACAGCATACACACAGAGAAAACCTAGTTCAGCCAAATTACATCGTCCTGTTCAGAAAAAAAAAGCAGACTTCAGCAATAAAACATGATTAATTGTTGCACTTTAGTTATCATAATTGGCAAAGTGAAATTAAAAGGGAAAACTGCCTTCATCAGTAGAAAAAACAGCACTTCTTTCAGGGACAACTTATAGTAATTGCCTTCAAAACATAAATCAAGCGCTGCTCACAAACAACACGCACACATGGCTCTCTGCTGGCTGCAGGCATCGATCGAGAGCTGAGCGATAGAATGAGTTCGGAGAAATATATCCTATTTTTATTTGGAGCAAACGAGAAAACAATATGATCCTGGAGAATTGAGTTTGGGCTCCGATATCACATGCATTAATCACACGTCAGAAAGACTGCTGGTGTCAAGATACAATAAGAGCATAGGAAATACACACAAGCTTGATAAGGGTGTGTGCGTGTGTGTGTGCAGTGGCTCAGTTTCTCCATCTTTCATCATGCAGTTGGAGAGACTGGACGCCTTCCTGAACTGTTTCTCTAAACACACAAACACACACTGGTACACATACAACTGCATGGAGAAAGACACATGTACCAATATGTACATGTACACGAATACATATTCAAACACAAACATAAACATGCATACATGTTTATGTTTGCATAAATATCTGTATTTGGACTACACAAGAGATGGTTAGAAATCATCTAGACTGCCTCATTTTCTGTGATAAATTGCTTTCTAAAACCATTATTTTCTCCTTATGTGTATATGTGTGAGTGTAGCTGCTCGTAAAGGAGCATAATGCTCAAACAATGTACCTAAATGAATCAGATAAAGCAGGATTTGTAGTCTAATCGGAGTAAAATCTGTAAAACACTTGGAGGGAAAATTTTCCACCTTTTATGTCCAATAAGTGTTAATGGGAAATAAAGTCAATTAACGCAATAAATTCCTGCGTTCTTCTGCTGAAAAATCTGTTGTTCTTCCTGCATCCAGAGCCGTCATTTAAAGTGACAGTCATATAGTTGGAGATAGGAAGAACTTCAGGTTGTTTCAACAAGCCTCTATCTATCTGTTGGTAGCAGGAGTCACGTTGGAGATACTGCTCAAAAACAGAACTTCTCTTCTCTTGTAATGCAATAGAAATATGAGTACAAAAGACGTTCTGGACGAGGACACATTTTACAGTGTTTTAGCCGACTCAGATATTGAGCCGGATCTACTGGAGCCAGAGGATCGAGGAGAACTCCGCTTTCTAGGCCAGTATAGCACCTCCTGAGAAATGTGTAGCTTCAGTTGACTACTGCTCATCTGTGAGTGGGACGTTTGTTTTGCCATTCTGAGATATCTCGTTCAGGAGAACCAGAAAACATAATGCCTCCAGCCGCAGTGTTGGCAGTGCGAAGGCATGAAAATGGGAGGAGGTCCAGATGAAAATCAAGTTGAGAGATTAAAAAAATCTGCAACGCCCTCTTGGCCATTCTGCATGCACTTTCAGGACGTCCCCAACTTGACAGGCTTCAATATAAGAGCTGCGGTAAGAATAACACGTGTGCAGCATTAGCGTTTTTATCCAGGATGAACTATCCACAAAGTCTGTCTATTGAAACGTCATGTTTTTAGTATGGAGCCGAGTGTAAATCTGGAGTCATGCTGCTTTGGCTGCCAGCGCTTCCCGTTCACTCAGGAATCTGATGATTACAAGCAAAGATCTGGAGTTTTTCTTCCCCAATGACTTTCTGTGATGTATTGTGACTGACAAGAAGCGGTGTGTGACGTTTGGTGGCAAAAAGTGGCCAAAGCATCTGTTCTGTTGGACCTAAGCTGTTTATATTCACACTGAGAGACATTTCACAGCATACGCACACATCAATATACACCTTAACACACAGCATTGTTGCTCAGGTACATATACTGATGTTAGGAGTAAAGTGTGTGTGTGTGTGTGTGTGTGTGTGTGTGCGTGTGTGTGAGAGAGCAGTTGCAAGGAAACACCTTTAGCAGACATGGCCAGACATGTAGGAGAGATGACAAACACTCACCTCTGATTCCTTTGGACCGAGTGCGAGTTCGCTTGGCGTCACCCTCTACACTCATCTGGGGAGGAGGGAAGAGGAGAAAGAGGAAGGCAGAGAGGAGACAAGTGCGTAAAGGAGGAAACAGAGAAAAGGAGGGAGGAGAGGAAAGAGAGTGTGAGTGGTTATTTCCCAGTATACTCAAGCACACAGCCACAGGTAATTGTCCTTCCTCTGCTTTAAAAGACCTGCTATAATAACCCTCACTCAGGATGCTCCCATTGAAACACACCAAGGGTAACGCTGACACAAAGAGATCATATCTTTAATTCTCGCAAAACATCGCTCCTCACCCGTCATCAAAATAAAAAACCCACATACATTCTGAGTCTTCCGTTCTGCTCACTTCATCAGAAGAGAGACAGAAATAAAGAGTATGGAAAGGAAACAAACCCTGTTGTTTGAGCTACTTTTCCCCCCTCGCCCCCCCCCCCCCCATTACTCTCCCTGTAATTTCCTACACCTGAATGGTACACATGATTGTACACTGTAGCAGTCCCTCTGCTCACAAGGGCCACGGCCCCGACCATCCTGACTATGCTGAATATAATAATAAAGCAAAAACATACGGGCTGCTAAAATGCCACTGTAATAACCCTTTTAACAACAGGAGTTGTGTGTGTGTGTGTGTGTGTGTGTGTGTGTGTGTGTGTGTGTGTTCCCGGCAGCAGGGTTAACACCTGCTCCTTTGTGGCTTAAAAGCCGAGCTAGGAGTAAGCAGTGAGTAGCACACACACACACACACACACACACACACACATATTGACCCTGGGCCACACCTCCTCTGCACCACCTCTCCTCGCTCAACGCTGCTCTCAGTGCACTCTGAAGCTATCAGATGCTTTTTAAGACACAATGGAGCAGTTAGCTTTGATTACTGGACTATTAATCGAAGGTCTCCCCTCTTTCTCTCTTTCTGCCTCACACTGCCCCCTCAACTCCTAACTCCCCTTCCACCCCAGTTGCCTCTACACCTCCCCTCTCATTGCCCAACCTCCCCTCTCCTTGCCCAGGCACTTAGCGGCTTTGTTGCTTCTCTATAGTCAAGTTGGCACCGCCACAGTGGGATTGAAACACAGGGGCCCTGTTCCTCTCCTTCTTCTTTTTCCTCTGCCTCTCTCTATTTGGCAATGCCCCTTCCTGCTAATAGACTACTTATGAAAAGAAGGAGGGAAAGAGGGATGAGAGGAAGATGAAGCACGCTGTTGTTGTTGTTGTTAAGGCCCCCGAGGAGGGTGCGCTTCATTCATTAGTGTCTAGTGTTTGGCCGCCGGAGGTACAGGTGCAGGCACAGGCCCCTTCCTTCCTCTCTCTCTCTCTCTCTCTCTCTCTCTCTCTCTCTCTCTCTCTCTCTCTCTCTCTCTCTCTCTCTCTCTCTCTCCTGCCTCAAATCTTTGGATCAGGCACTGTTTGTAGGAGTCGAGCAACAAGCGGCAGCGTTGTAAATAGACTATTAAATAGACTGTAAATAGTAATGTAAATAGACTATTAACTAATAATCTGTCAATCAATTGATTAATCAATTGATTATTTAAACTCTAATTGATACTTTTACTTTTATAAAACATCTGCTTACTTCTTCCTCTAGTAAGGAGTGTGGATGAGCATTGCAGAGGATTTGAATCACTACGACTGAACACTGACCTGTGAGTGGGTTTGAGAGAAGAATTGAAGGCTAAACATTGATGAATCAAATGGTTACATTGGTGGATTTGTACGTTGGTGAACCACTTTGAGTTCTGACTCTAAGTGTGTGTGTGTGGATGAGATACCGCCCCCCCCTTCATGAAAACACGATATACCATTCTGTTCCTCCTGTACTTTTTCATCCCCCTTCCTTTCCTTCCTCCTTAAATTCATAGTCATCAGATGAATCAGAACCTGCATGGACTGAAAAGGAGGGCCCCTATCGCTTTCATGTTTGCGTAACCATAGCTACACACATTTAAATAGGTAAGCACATCTGAATTTCTCCTCTTTTTTCTGTCCCTTTTCTCAATTCCAGCTCATTAAATTTGTATGAACACAAAGTCACAGCAAGTGAATCAAGATGCAGCCAGGCAGGCATTGACCTGATCTTGATCTCTTTCAAAGGGCCTTTCTTAAAGTATGTTCCAAGTCTTTTACCTTGTTGTCTTTTAATTAGACAACTGCTTGAACGGTGCATGTCGGTGGGCCTACACAGCACACAGAACAGAGAGGGAAAAGATGAGAAGGAGGTCCGCATGTGTGTGTGTGTGTGTGTGTGTGTTGGGGTTTAACTAGTGTGAAATGTGGTGTGGAGCAGCAGCAGTAGAAGAAGAAGGGGGAGGAGGAAGACGTGGCTCATCCCTACAGGCTGTGTTGTACATTATCAATTATGTACTTCTTTGTGTGCAGCGGTCGGTGCAGGAGGGCCCCAGCTCTGCTCTGCATTCTGACAGCTCTATGTAAATGACTGGCTGGGGGCAATGACTTCAGAGAGAAGGTCACCCTTCGTCCCACAGTGCACATAAATGACTCCTTTATTCATTTTTAGGTTTACCAGAGTGAGGACAAGGAAAGGAGGAGGTTAAGGTGGGGCGGAGACACAGAGCGAGAAGCGTTCACAACTGACGACGAAGACTGACATCTCCAAAAATGACCTGCGGACAGCAGCTGCCAATTAGAGTTCAGTCGACAGGCGGACCACGCTGAGCAGCCTCCATGTTAGATGGCCGCGCGGCGAGCCCTTCCACAGTTTCACTTTAATAATTCACACAAAGCATAGCGGAGCGGTGAGGAGGGAGGAGGGGAGATGCTGTGCTTCTCACTCCATATGCAAAAAGACTGAGCATGTGTGACTGCATAATGGGTCAGATGTGAGTATGCGTGCTGTCAGAGGTTTGCCATTTACAGAGTGAGTCATCCTGATGTGATTTCAGCATTCAAGACGAAACATCTTCTCATCTTTAAGTCCGTTTCATTCACCTCAGCTTGCCACAAGTCTAAAAAAGATAATAAGGAGGTTGTGTGACGGCCAGGTATCATAAGTGTCGGGCCAAACAGACGGGGGCCGCTTCACATGATGCGGCGTTTGAAACCAACGCCTCTCCCTCCTCGGCTCCCTCAGCAGCAGAAATCAAACCAAATCAATAAAAGTCATCTCTTCAGATGAACCCGAGCCATCACGGGGAAGCAGAACTACTTTTACTGGGCCCAGGGGGAAACAACCCCCAACCCCCGCTCCTCTCTCTTCCAATCTCCCCTCAATCCCTCCATCTCTTTGTCAGGTGTCACACTCTCAGTTGTGATGCACAGGGAGAAAAAAAGGACCAGATGTTTACAGAATGGAGAAATAACCTTGAAATGGCAGCAATTTGTGTCAGAAGTATTAGAAGAACGAGCGTATACAGGTTTAGGATGGCAGAGTGGGTTAGAGAGAGGAAAAGAGGTTTCTACTCTGCTGATAAGGAGGAATATCATGGACAAAAAAAGTATGAGCAGCTCAAGGACATCATTTTGAGTTTCTTTTTTTTTGATTGTGTTTCAATACAAAAAAAAAATCCTGTGAAGTGAACTTAGCAGCGGGAAAACGCTGAGCTGTGTGCCACGCTGAGCTTTACTAAACTGAACTAAGCTGAGTGGGGCTGAAGCAGAGGATGGGCGGGGCCAAGCGGGAGATTTGATGTGCTGTTTGATTCATGATTTCCATGTCAATGCCATCAATCCCCCCTCTCCCTCCTCCCCCCTCCCCCTCCCAACATGCACACACACACAGACTGGCTCTTTTCTCCATCCTCCCCTCCCTCCGCCTCCACCCTTTTTGACTTTCCCTGCTGAGTTAGGGGATTGGGGAAATGCCCAGGAAGCAGAATCAGGTTGGAAGGGGTGTGTGTGTTGGGGGTGGGCGAAAAAGTGGTGGGGTGGGGAGGGGAAGGGATTGCGGGGCCTTGTCACTCACCATGATTGGTCGACGGCTCTGCAGTCTCTGGGAGGCCTGGCAGCGGCTGCTGGTCCTTTCACCTCGTGTCCACCGCTGGTTCACCAGCTCGCCCCGGAACTCATTTTCTAGAGACAGAACCAACAGGGAGGTGGGACAAGACCCGAGAAAAAAAAGAGAGAGTTGTCATATGAAATCAACGCATCAGCACCAATGGACGGGGCAGCAGTTTGGATAAAGGGAGTGAGTGTAGGGTGGGGGTGCTACTTTGAGGGAAGGTCGGGGCACTGGAGCATGCTGCAGACACTCCTTTATTAACTAAAGGAACAGTGTGTATGCTTTACACACACACACACACACACACACACACACACACACACACACACACATAGGCATGGCTAAGTGCCCCAGCTGGGGTCCCTGTCAGTCTACTATTAGAATCAATCAAATTTGCGCATTTTTATCGAGCTTTTCAGGGTGCATATATAAACAAATAGGGGGAAGGGCGACGTGAGAGGAGAGGGGCTGAAGAATGGTCAGTAAATAATGAATCATACATAAATCAGGCCTTCTTTTTCTCTCCCCCTCTCTCCCCTTTTTTTCATCAAGGTAATAGCTCTTCACTTGGTATTCCTGATCGTCCAGGAGAACACACATTACATCTACCACAGATTCCTTTTTCCATTCTGCCCTCTCTCTGGTTCTGTTGGAGGCGTTCGATACCAAACAGAGAGTCGTCTTAACCGTCGAGGGGGTCGTACCCCCCCCCCCCCCCGTCCTCCCACAGCTTCAAGTTCAGGGAGAGTGCAGATTATTTTTCTATGAATGCCCGACGCTGAACATTTCAACTAGTGTAGCTGTAAGACTCTTCATCTGTGAGACTCCAAAACAAGCGGCCGCCGCTCTCGCTCTCTCTTTTTATGTACCGCTGAGCTGGTACAGTGAAATCTGATTCTTTTCTATATATATACTGTATATAACACACACCCTTTGGCTTTCACCTCTATATGGATTGTGCGTCTTTGCAGTCGGCAGCGGGACGGTGAAAAAGCAAGCACCCTTGAGTTTACAGCGACTTCTCTTTAGTATGGGCCACCCATCTGTCGATACTCAACAACATCTTAGAGGAATCAGACTGACCATGGTGTTGGGGCTGAATCCACTCTACTGAACTGAAGCAGCAATATAGTGGAAGAGTAATCATGACGATTACTACAGTGGGGATTCAAACTATTCTAATTAGATTAAAACTGAAGGACGGTTTCAGATTTAAAAGGATTGCATTGATGTAGCCTGAGAGGCAACACAATATCAATCTCTTTACACTTGGACTTGGTCTCTGTAGAGAGTAAGGCCAGATGTGTCCATCTCATTGTCTCCCATCAGGTATCTGTCTTCTTACTGCTTTCAAAGACACAGCAAGAGTTATTTTCTCTGCTCGTGCTGTCCTGTACGTGAACCCACAGTGCATGCAGAGTGCACACTAAAACCAAGCGGTCTGTGAGACAACAAAAGGCTGCAGGTCCGTATCCGAGGGGTCCCCACCCAGAGCCCCCCCCCCCGCCCCCCCCCCCCCCACCCCCCCCCCCCCCCCCCTCTGTCGAACTCACCACTCACCCCCCTCTCTTCGCCCATCCCTACTTTGCCCGTTAAGTGCAAACCTCGGCAAAGCCCAGCCAGCACTCTTTGCAAAGTGCTTGTTTGTCAACTTTCACTCCGCCCTCAGGAAAAAAGTGATTACAACAGCAATAATGTTCGTCTGCATCTCTGTCTCTCTGTCTCCAGCACCAAATCGCTGCTTCCTTTTTTCTCCCCTCCTCTTAGAGTAAAGGGAAGAGAGCATCCATCCTGCATTCTTGGTTTGGAGGCCAAGAGGCTGAGAGAGCCCTCCCTAAATGCCAAGCATAGAACAGCGCTCTATTAGGACACAGGGCCTCGGGCCATGTGTCAACATCCCTGCTCACTTCCCTCAGTCCTGAGCCACTGCTCTGCTAGACACAGAGGAAACACATCTGGACAGTTTGAACCTGCGTCAGAAATCGGAGGTTTATAGAATCAGGCAATTAATCACAGAAAAGGTGTCTGAATAGACCCTTCTATCTTTCATCTGTTGTTTAGCGTGAAAACCTGAACACCTGGATCCCTCGCAGATGAAAAAAACATAAACACTAATTTGCCTTGTCTGCTCAGGATATGTGCTCTCTTATTCTTTGATCAGATTCGGCTCATTCCCACCTACAAGACTCGCAGCTCGTTATTTGGAAGAGAAAATTGGAGTACGAGACAATTAGTCGTTCACCGGGGAGGTTTGGTTAATCAGAAGTAAGGGGGGGCTGAATACAGAATGAATGGATTAAATATCCTATTTTACTACCAGGATTCTGTGTTTTTATCAAAGCCTTTCTGTGAGGCAAAGTTAAGAAAATCTTTCCTGTTTTCGGCACAAAAACCCTTAGTTAATAAATCAACACATGTAGTCTATGAATTGAAACTAAAAAAACCTTTTACCAGAAAACAAAGTTTAGGCTTGAGTAATACCATTATAGGCAGGCGGCTTACTATACAGGGACAATAGAGCAAAGAGGCCTAAATCCATAGTTAGATTAAATACCAGGGTGAACTGTCTGTAACAGTATTAGTGTACGTACAGGGCCAGGGCCAGCTGTACACCCCTGGTCCTGTTAAGCAGGATTTAGAGGCAACTTAGTGTTATTACAGCGAGCCGGGTAGAAGAGACAGAGAAATCAAAAGTTGTGGAGCGGGACGCTCTCGTATTACTCGCTGCTTTCTTTTGTGTCACAGGATGAGAAAAACTGACCAGATTATCTGGCAGATTTTGTTTTTGTGCTGTGTAGATAACCAGAAAAATACAATTCAGATAAATCCTTCAGTCAGAACCATCAGTTGTATTTCCCAGCCTGAAGCTGGAGTAACACAGAGCAGAGTTAACTACGAGAGGCCAGGATTTGGTCAGGGTGAGGTGGTTTTATCAGTTATGGGACGGGAGTTTAGGGGCGGGTGGTGCCATGGTAACAGCCTTTGGAGGAGCTCCCCTGAGGGCCAACCTGACCTCAGCATCAGAGAAACAACACAAGGCTAACTGTAGGGACCTGTGCACCTGAAAGTCCTCCACTGAAGGCAGCACTTTGTGATGCTCTAAACAGTTCTGTATGTCATGTTTTTCTATCTGAGAATGTATGCACATTCTGCTTACTTTTTAATTAATTCTGTTTTTTTTTTTTTACATTTTTTGTATTTATTTCCCTTTTGACATATGGCATGAAATTCATTATTTCCAGGCTTTCATTTTAAATGCCTCCTTTCCATTGAAAGCCTGGCCATCCCTGACCTTTGCTTGTATTGCTTAGATTTCTGATAGGCTTTGAATGACGAAGGTGCAATTTGGCCACAGCTGCTCCTCCAACATGTTTATTACCCTCCCTCCTCCGGCACCTGCTGTCCTCACCACAGGGCTATTCAGCCCTTCATAAATAGAAAGGGTTCGTCCTATCACGATAACTAAAGAAAAGACAGAAGCAACTTCAGATCGGGCCTCTGCTGCTGCATGCAGCTCCATTCTCTGCTGTCAAAGCCGCCACTGACAGCATAAGGCACCAATAACCTAATTCTGTAATCCCCAGAAACTAGGCTACATTTTCTTAGGAAAAGTAGACAGAAGAACAACAATAGGTGTTTTATCATGACATCTTGAGCTCGGTGTTCATCCTATACATGCAAGCCCAACAACAGAGCGTCACAGGCTCCTTCTGCACATTTCCATGGGCTTCACTTATAGATCTCTCCTCTGTTGCTCTCCCTAAGGTTTCTTCCTTTTTTTACCCCTTCAAGGGGTTTTCCTGTACTGATGTGAGGGTCCTGGGACAGAGGAAGCCGCATGTGTACAGATTGTAAAGCCCTCTGAGGCTTTTGGGTGAAACAAAATATATTAAATTAAATTGAATGAAACAGCCTTTACGCTTTAAACACAACTGCAGACTTTTAAAAAAACTCACCACTGCCAAACAGAGGTCTGTCTTTACATTTCAAAAGCAGGTAAAGTCAGTCAAACATATTCTATCATTATAAAAGCAAAACATCATTCCAGATTTATCAAACATTTTCCTTAAAAAGACAAACTGACATGATTTTTTCTAAAGAAGGGTGATTTTCAAACAGCAATGTGGGGAAGTGAAGTAAGTTTGGACGGTTTTTGCCTCGAACCTCCCGAAAGAAAATCTCTCACATCTAAACTAGCAGCTAAAGTTTGTCAGTGATCGAGCGATGTCGAGCCGCCTCACCACACCGGGGGATGGAGAGCAACTTAAGTAGCGGGTGACATAACACTGTGTATCATCATCCCTCATCTTTTTCCTCCATCTTAGGACGCAGGTGCTTTGACAGACCGCGAGGAGCACACACAGCACATTACGTGGCCATCTAAGCAAAGCAAGGGGGGGGGGGCAATGAAAAACACAACGCACAGGCTCACATTCTCGGGGTGAATCCGACTAGATGAGCGCTTCAAAAATCCGGCGAAATGTGCAGCTCGAGCCCGCGGTTTATTTCTTTATCACTTTTTATTTTATTTTATCTGCGCACCACTAAAGGTGGCTGACATTTAAAGAGAGCATCTCTGTTTTTTGCTGCAGAGGATCAAATGGCAAACCCCTCCCTCTCTCTCAAACACACACTCACTCCATCCTTCCATCCATCCATCTGTCCGTGCATCCACACACACACACACACACACACACACACACACACACACACACACAC
>NW_022280170.1:127282-143699 GCF_004355925.1 Anarrhichthys ocellatus | reverse complement strand
CACACACACACACACACACACACACACACACACACACACACACACACGAGTCCTGCTCACCGCCCACTGTAATATCGAAATAATAACACAATTCGGTACCGGACTCGACACAGACATCACACGTTACTGTAAGAACCCAGAAAGAGAGAAAACGGCTCGCGGCTGTAACGCGCGGCGGCTCCAGTGAACGGGCTAATGTATTCCTGTAGAAGGTGAAACTAGAGGACGGAGTGGAGAACACACTTCAGGTGTGTCTCAGTTCGGCCGGAGAGCATCCAGAGCAATACAACATAGAGTGATGAACTGTCCGACAGAGAAGTGGCTGAAACGCGCTGAGGTTCTGAGAAAGCGCAATAGCTGCTTTAGTCCCACTTTTTCACACAATTATGATTACTATCTTTAATGAGGCATCAATGTTTTTGAGGACACGTGCTTTCATTTGAGGGCAAATCCAGAATATTCTCTATTTCTGCAGTACTATCATCAACGATGCGTTTTCAAAATGAAATGAAATGAAACAAATATGCACTTTAAAAAAAAACTGGTAAACTGTTGAGAAACCGCAGCTGTGAGGAAGTTTGAATTCATATTTCGTCAAATATGAAAATATAAAAACACCAATACCCACAAAACCACGCTGCCGGTGCGGCTATACGATACTACAAGGGTGAGGAGGAATATCAAAGTTGCGCAAAAAAAGGCCTTTAGATGTCGAGATTTATCATCATAAATCATCAAAACATAAACATCTGATTACCTGTATTCAACAATATTTCCTCTGGGCTTTGGCGCTGCGTCCTTGCTGTGTTTTGAGAGTTGCGGTGTCGCTGTCAAGTAGTTTGCTAAAAAGATATCCCGAGTAAAGGTCTTAAAAGAAACGATCATCTATCCCGTTACAAATGTCCACATCTGATAAATAACAAGCGCGAGCGAAGGCTGTTCCACGCGGCCTCTCCCACTCAGCGCACCGGTGCACGGCTCCGGATCAAGGCGTTGAGATGTTACTTGTTTGTAAGCAAAAACATGGCTTCATTTGCCTTTGTCAGCGAGAAAAAACGTAATATTGACTTACCTTTCCCTCATGAGCCATTGTACCCCCCTCCATTCCCTCTCCACACCCCCACCCCCATCTCCTCCCTCCGCCCTTTGCCATGACATCACGGAAGCTGTAGTAAAACCTCCAGCATCAGATGGGCAGGGCTTGAGGTCCCCCTTACTACACACTCACTGAATGGACAGATGTACACACACACCCTCTCTCTTGCATACATCCTATGAACCACTAAGACTGAAAACTAGACTCTAGACATCGTCTCTGCACGATTTTTTTCCCAATAATAAAATAAGTTCCCAACACTGCTTCCCTCTCCAAACATGTGTAACTTCATGACCCATCTGTACTTAGTCAGTGTGCGCCTCTGGGCTCTGCAGCACGCAGCCAACACTAAGTCACACATCACATTGAGCTCATGTTTCATACATTTCCTGGAATTCCTGCTGTTTCACAAATGCATCACAGAGGTTATAGATACTGTAATCCTTCACCCCCCACACATCCTGGAAAATGGTCCCGTCCAATAATTCATTCAAGGGCTATTTCCCCCCTCGGACTGGGACTTGATGTAGTAGTTGTATGCAGAGTTATATGCGCGGTGCAACGACAGCATCTGATAATTCCTCCGGGTCTTAACGACATCAGAGGCAGAGAGCTCCATGGGAGCTTTACGAAAAATGTATTTATGTTCCGGGGAGGTGAGGGGATGGAAGTGCGGTATCAATTTGGATTATCGCTGAGAAATAATACGCCGCAGAGAAATTGTTGTGACGCCCGCAGGAGTTTGAAGAAGAGTGATCACTGTCAGTAACAGATGTGTTGATGGTTTCTTTAAGGCTCATTGAGAGTAATGCCAACTGTCAGCGCAGCTCCAAACAACAGTCAGTCTTAATAGTGCAACTTGGAGTCACTCCCAAATGTTGCTCACACCGCGGCTCTGCTTTGCTGTTTTGAAACCATTAGTCGGAATGACAACCATTCATTACAAGCCATTTGAGAGTAGTCCCCACAAATGCCATCCTTTATCTGCTGTCTCCACGCAGCGCACGCGGGGAATATTTAAAAAGCCCAACCTTCAGCTTTCAGAAATTCTATTAAATTCTTATCTCTTTGCAGCAGGCTCTTTTTGTGCAATCCCATTGTTATGCATTGGAGCTGAAATCAATCACCGACCGTGCACGCTGCATCAGTATGATTTCAGACTGTGGGCGCGGAGAGAGAGGATTCACTCAACAACAGCATCGACAATCGAATAAACAAAAGGGAGAAAATATGAGAAACCCCAGGCCTGGATCCAGCAGAGGAGACCGTGTGGGAGAGTTGGGTCCCCCCCTCCTGAGTGACACATATTTTGGAAGATTATAGAGAAGATAGGGAGTAGTTGTCTGGACACAAATCCATAATATACATTAAAATTACTATTGTTTTTCCTGTAGTGAGATTTCAGGACGACGGACAGCTCAAAAGTGCCGCGCATGTGTGAGTGTGTGTGTGTGTGTTCAGAACTGCGGACAGCTCCGGCCGCTGAGGCTCTCAGGGCTGCATAATAGTTCACATGAGCTATTGTTGAGGTAACAAAGGCTTTTGTCTGAACTTCTTGAAAGTTATTTTATTCCGTCTATTTACATATATATATATATTTATCTCCCCACTTATCTGAGTACTCTGAGTAGAGATAATCTGAGTAGTACTGTCTTCAAAGTTGTCCACCTTTAAGAAAGGGTAGGACATCAAATTTAAAGTAAACTCACTTTACCCTCATTTTAGGCTTGAATAATTATTTGTAACTAAACTAAACTGAAATAAACTAAACATTCACTTTTACAAGACTGAATTGTCACAACTAAAATAAATCACACTACCCTGAATTAAAGGAGTAATTTATTATTTAATGTCGTTTCACCTTGTGTTCTGAAGGATAACACGTCATCAGCTGGTCTTTTCTTGCCCTTTGTTGTTACAGTGTGTGTATTGTGTGGCCGATAAACTAAAGTCAAATCAAACCATCTCCGCTCCCCTTCCCTTTGTTCTAAGGTAGTTAGTCAGTTGGTGCTATTAAACTATAAAAACAATAGCCACAAACTTAACTATGCTAATATAAACCAAACTAAAGTAATCTAAAATAAACCACAAGTTTGAATACATGTTTGTTACCAAACTAAACTGAAACAAAATAGACAAAATTACATTTCACAAGCCTGAGTTGCTACTGAACTAAATAAAACTATACTGAAATAAACTAAACTTTTGTTTAAATATATCTTATTTTGAAGGATAAGTCTCAAACGTCAGCTGGGGAAACTTTTCCTTCTATTGTAACAAAGTGTGTCTGCAGATGCAGATGGCACAAGAGGCCTCCAGCACTTTAATGCTCACGTCACTCCAGACTATGGTGGCTATGTTGTGCAGCAGCCAGTATTAATATTACATGGGGCAGCAGCTAACTGAGCGCTGAGGTTGGGACCGGGGGAGGCCCCTATAGTCCCTCGACAGATGGAACAAGCCGACAGACTAACAAAACAAAAAAAGTTTTTAATAAGACCGCAGCTTGGCATTGTCCCCACGGTACCGGGGCCACACGGTCCCTAGGGGACCAACTGTCCATTGTCTGGCCAGTTTTTACCACGGGGGTAGAAGTTTAGTTGCATTTATAAGCTGGGGAGAAGTTTATTTAGATATGTTTGTGTCTGATGAATTGAGCCTGAGGTTTGTGGTTGGGAGTTTAAAAGTTACAGCTGGTGTGATTAGACAGAACTAAACCTCATTTAGTCCTACACAGCGACGGTTCTTTTAAAAGCTTTTATTTTGAATATAAACAGAGCGGCCGAGTCATACAAACAGCACTTTATATACCCTTATGTCTAATTATATATACAGTATATATGATGTATGAGTAGGCGCTGAGACGCACTGTAGAACTATACGTCGGTCTAAACAGAGACATAGATGCCGAAACACAGAGCTCGTTCCTAAAGTTGCCGCTATGAAGATAAAACAAGTGATACGAACCTAGAAAAGTGCGACACAGCTTCATGTTTGCGGTCCTCCTCTCCGTCTTTCTTCAGTCTCGCAGCGAGCGCCAAGTGCTGCTGGCAAGTTTACTTCTGCCGACCAAAGTTGCTCAAACTTTAGTTCAACTTCCCTGGTCGGGGAGGGGAGGGCCGCTGGGCGGGACGAGCGGCCGACTGACACTCGCGGAGAGCCAATAGGACGGCGCTATGTCCTCCTGCCGCCGGTAGCTGGACCAATCCCAGTCTCCGAGTCTCAGCTTTCAACAACAATAGCCTGAACAGCAACAAAGAGCATCTGCTGCGCCGGGCAACTTCTCACACTAAGCTTCCTCAGCAATCTGATTTAAACTATATAAACACCCAACCACCACCTCATACAACTTATTCACATGCGCACTATTTTTGGATCTGTATTATTTTATATCAAATCTGAGCATGATATACGAGAACAAAATATGGCAAGAATATACCCTATAATTTAGGATATTACACAAATGTCACAGAAAAACTATTTCAAAAAAGAAAGAAAACCAATGAAACTATAAAACTCCCTCACAAGACCACCTGGGATATTATAAAGACGATGATCTGATTATTAATACTTCCTTATTATTTACTTTGTTGTTAGTTGTTTTATTCGCTCAGTATATCCTAATCTACCCAAAATTGATTTATATTATTTTCCAAATCTCTGCTCATGCTAATAACATTTTTGAATGTGATTGGTGTCTATTAGCTGTAGGTTGCAAGCACCCTCCCTGTTCACTGGTGTCCAAATATACCAGATGTAAATTAGAGGAACATTTTCACTCTCACTCCAGGCCTATTCAGAGTGTCTGTGTCTGGGACGGACAGACAGTTCCTCCCTCCCAATACCAGATGGTCTGCCAGATAATGAGCTCTCCCATTGCTTGCTCCCATTACCCCCATCCCCATCTCTCCAACATGTAATGGTGGGGGGGGGGGGGGGGGGGGTAAATCAACCTCAACACATTCTACTGCCTTTCTTCTACACTTCATTTCATTTCCAACACATTTAATGGTAATATTGTTTTTTTTGTTCAAGACAGTTGCATATTATCAAACAAATGGTGTAGTGTGTATATCTATAAATGTGTGATATTAAACCAAAACCAACTCAACTCAGATCAATTTAGCATTTACTATAACTTTAAATAACAGTGTGTGTGCTATTAAACTAAACTAATGACTAGTATAAGCCTACAGAGCTAAATAAATGTGTGCTACTAAACTAAACTAAACTAAACCGCCTGAATAATTGTGTTAGTACACTAAACTGAATTATAATACACTAAACACCACTTCCCTATTCATTTTTATAAGCTTGAGTAGATGGATATTTGTGTGATACTAAAATAAACTGCTCTAAACTAAAGTAAAAGAAACAAAACAAAATTCATTTAACCCAGTTATTCAAGCCTGAATTGTCATGCCTAAACTAAACTAAACTAAACTAAACTAAACTGAACTAAACTAAACTAAAACGAAATAAACTGAATTAAACTACACTAAACTAAATTAAAAGAAATAAAAATAAAAAACAGCTAAATTTAACTGAAATAAATTAAATTAAACTGAACTAAACCAAACTAAACTGGCCCTGTATTATGAGCCAAAATGGATTCTAGAAAACTAAGTTAAATACGATGATGTAAGAATGAATAGCGGAATAACTGTGTCCAACTCACTTTATTCCTCATGTTAAGCTTGAATAATTGTTTTACCAAGCTAAGAAGGGAGACTGAGTACAACAAAATGAACCACTTTAATAAGCCCAAAACATGGTCATCACTAAATTACATAAAACCGGACCAAACTAAAATGAACTAAATATTTGACCAAAATGATATGCCCAAATTGCTAGTACTGAAATTAACTCAACTAAACTGAAACAATATTTAAAAGAATTCACTCGCTAACTGAAGCCTGCATTTTCACAACTAAAACCAAACTCTCTTTAATCCTCTAAACTCAATTTAGCTGTCTCAAAGCAATATCCTTGATCCTTTATTATAAACTCCAAAAGCTAAATAATTGTGTCCTTGTAAACTAATCGAAATCAAACAGAATTAAACATAACTAAACCCAGTCCAAACTAAACAAAATTCAAACTAAACTATATGGAAAGAAACAAAACAAAATTCACTTGACACCTTTTTATTTAAGTAACTTAACTGAATTGTTACAACTAAACTAATTTGAGCTGAATTAAACTAAACTGAAATAAAAAACGTATTACTATAAAACTAAACTAAACACAACCTCCCGGAACAACCTCCTTCCATGAGTGTGCAACTGAACTAAACTAAACTAAAGTCATAAACTAAACTTAACTAAACTAAACCAGCAGACTCCCTGTTGTAAGCATCTAATTAAACTAAATTGAATATGTTTTTGTTTGTACTAAACCCAGTTAAACTTTATCCTGCATTTAATTTGAAACACAGTATCATTTAAACATCTATTTTTATTATCTAGTGAACAACGATGATCTAATCTAAACTTTAAGCTATTAAAGATCTGAATATTTCTTAAGTAAACGATTCTCCTCTCCATCTTCATTGCCTCCCCTGCTTCCATGGCACAAAAAAAGCAAAGAGAAACACACATAAATAATAAATTCACTGCTTAATAAATTGGTTTTTGGTGTGTGTATGGACAAAGAAGGTGTCCTTGTTAAGGAGGACTGCTGGGTGTCCACTAATGCCTCTAAAGTTTTTTATCTGAGGGTGCCAGACAGCCTCTTGTATTCTTCCTGAGCACGGTGCTCACATTAGCCTATTAACTTCACTATTCACCCCCACCCTGCTGTTCCTACCCTACACACACACACACGCTGATCATTCACAGGCCAATGCAAACCAACAGAAATGAATGTGTGCACACAAATACACACACACAACCCCCCATTCCTCTTATTCTCTGCTGTGTATAACAAGCAGCTGAACTCTGACATAGCCTCCAGCTGTCCTGGAGACGGTGGTGACAATAAAGTTTAAACAAATACACACACACATACACACACACACACACACACACGCACTAAAGAGCAGTAACCAGGACCTTGTTGAGAAAATGATCCACGTGAGTTAATTAATGGAAATTTCACTCCGTCTTCATCATAATAATTATTCAAAAGTCCTCTTAAAATGTTCACTCCTACGCTTTCATTATCATTATTCAGCATCTCGAATAGTAACAATCTTCGACTGAGCTGGTAGAAAAACAAAAGGGTCACCGCTTCGCTGGAAGGGAAAAGTTTTTTCCTTTAATAAATGTGTAGATTTGTGTTTGAAGCAAGGACAAAAGTGGAGGTTGTGTATAATTTGGGGATAAACTCTTGATCTGGGGATGTGTGTGAAAAAGAAAAAGAGAAGAACTTTGATTGTGTAGCTTGATATTGGCCACACACTCACATCCTGGGCTCACAGATAGACATCTGACATCAGAGTCCTGCTCCCGGTCTCATGATAACAATCAGGTTCATAACACCATGGCCTTATTGTCCTCTCTCCCTGCCTCCTTCTCTCCCTCTCTCACTCTCTCTTTCTCTCTAACATCCATGCAGCATGATCACACCTATATCTGTCAACTAGCATTAGACACAGCCCAGCACTTATCCTACAGCCATCTTTGTAGTTCTTTTAAACATCCATTCATGTTCGGTGAAGGACTACTTCACATTCTTTCAAGACTGTCTGAAAACAATGCTGACACAATGAAAGAGTTTGAGCCTCTTGCCCATACTGGCCCTTCATAGCATGGCTCCAGTGGAAGTGATGGGGGACACATCCACAGTCCTCATTGTTTGGAAAACAATCTTCCATCTGAAGTTAATATTAGGTTTTAGCAGTCTGAGATAGACAACCCAATTGGGTGTCTTCCAAATAGGGTTATAACTAATGATTGTTTCCATTTTTCATTTTTTAATCAATGTCGTGTGGTCTATACGTTCCCACACAACTTTCATTCTTAATTACACTTTGAGGGAAACACATTTTCTCTTGGATTACAGTCGCAGTTTTAAACTTGTAAATTGAAACAAAAAAAAAAAACAGCTTGGTAATAAATTAATAAAAATCATGGTTCGACTTAAAATGACTATGTTATGTTATTGAAACTACGGATGTGGATTGAAATAAGTGAACGTCAACTTTTTCACACAGGACACAAACATAAGACAAACATAATTCACAATGCAGTTTCGTTGTATGGGAATGTAATGTTTAAACTAGAAGTCTATGGATTGTCAAGAAATGCCCATAAAATCTTCCGGAGTCTAAGGTGACATCTTGAAATGTTTTATTATGTTTTGTTTGAGCAAAAGTCCAACAACTAAAGATATTTAGATGACAAGATATATGATAAAGAAAAGCAGCAAATCATGTCATTTGAGAAGCTGGAACCAGTGAATGTTTGGCATTGAATGGTTGTTTTTGCTAGAGAAATTACAATTTTCCAGTGATTTGGTGATTGTTTTTCTCTTGAGTTGATTAATCTACTGATCATTCAGCTCGACTTTACAATTGTATTCGTCCAAAATCCCCCATTTCTGTTTCCCCCTGGCAATTTCTCATTATTTTCCCTGTTGAGCTGCAGTGGAGGGATGTCAACACAAAGAGGGAAAACACTGTACATGTGCAAGATGCTACTTAATTTGAGGACTCATGTTAACTTAAACTCACAATGCACTATTGTTTTACTGGAAAAATGAAAAATTGTGAACCAGTCCTCTGACACAATCAACTTTGGTGGTGTATAAAAATATACTGCTGCCTTTGAACATGACACAGACGGCCTCTGGCTCTTCATTACTCACTTATTGCACTTCCTCTCTCTTTTGTGGGAGTTATGAATGTTTAACACACACACACACACACACTAAGGGAAAGGAAAAGGCCAAGAGACAGACAAAGTTTGGTCTGGATGCCACTTTGGATGACCGTCATCTCTGGAGACGCCCCTTATACCCAATGGGGTGTGTGTGTCTGTGTGTTGGGGGGGGCACGTGGAATGGGGTCAGCGCTGCCAAAAGGCATCACGTCGCTCCACTCCTCTGTGTCATCTGCTCCTCTGTCTGTCCACTGTACCTCTCTGTCACTCACCCCCCACCCCGTGGTCCAGACTAGCATCGTAGTGCCCACACACTCCTCCCCTTTGTCCCACGCTGCCTGACCCCCCCGTCACCCCCCAAAGTCAGAGTCACATTCTTCGAGGCCTCCCTTCTGCTGATTTCCTCACTTCCCTTTCTCCATCCTGAGTTGCTGCACCTTCTCTCCACACTTGGCCCTCTGTCTCTCTGTTCATTCCCATCTCCTCCCCAGCACTAAACTTTCCAGTCTTTCATCCTCTCTCTCCCTCCTGCGCTCAGCCGGCAGCAGCAGGCCAGGCAAATATGCACCCTGAGCAGCGGTAAATACAGGCAGCACTTCACATACAAGGCCTGATTACAATGACAAAGGCTGCCACACTTTAGGGAGGAGCTTGGAGCAATTTGGAGGCTGCTGGGGCCATTGAGCAAGTGGCATACTTAATGGGCTTTGTGTGCCAGAAGAAAAGGTTCTGAGCTTCTGGGCCCAGCTGTCACTATGGAAAGTATCAGACTGACACAGCACCCAACGCTCTTTGGCTTGCTCTCTTTTCTTCTTTCAACCCCCCTCCTCTTCTCTCTCCACTCTTCTCTCTCTAGTTAGCAGCAGAAAAAAGTGAAAGCTGTCGGAAAGAAAAAAAACTAAATGAGAACTCCCTCTCTTGATCCCCCCCCTTCTCTCTCGCTCTCACACACACACACACACACACACACACGCGCGCACACACACACAAATATAATGCGCAGTAGGCTGACTCTGCAGCAATTATTCAAACCCTAAACCCAGAGGGATAAATGACATTATTACATTTCACTACTTAATTAAGTGTGTGGATAGTTACTAAGCGATGGCCATCATGCATGCATAATGCAGTAAGATATAGTCACTCTGCTTCATAAAGCACCCTTTTGCCACCGAATGTATGGCAGAAAAGAAACAAATATGTGCTCAGTGCAGGAAAAATGCGTCTGTGAGGGAAATAAATAGAATAAAAACCCATTGAGTGCAAAAAAAAGGGTTAGGCTTCACTTGGCAAAAATAACTCCAACATTTAGTGGATTTCCAGCAGTTTATTTTCTGGAGATGATTTCCCTCCAGTGATAACCAGGCTTGGCTAGAAAACAAAGATCCTCTGAAGCAGCACTTTGGTTACGCTTTCTGAACCCTTGTACGCAGAGAAGCGCTCACACTCCAGATCCAACTGCATTACACCAGCCCTGTGACTTATGGCACTGTAACACCGAGCATAATACACACACCCACGCGCGCACGCAGCCAGCTTGTGCCCAGGCGAGCGCGCACTGGAGGCGAAACAGGCACGAACACATGCGCGTAGTCGCACAGGGCTGCATTCATTGAAACGCAGCACAAAGCCGGAGTTGGATGTTGTTTTACCTAATCTCTTTGATACTACTGTGGTGCTGCTAAGCTCCAGAAAATCAGCTTAGCAGATGTCCTAAAGTGTAGGTGGCTTGTTTCGTGCGGCAAGAGAAGAAAATGCTACAAGAAGAAGAAGGAGATGTGAGGGTGGGGGCAGGGCCACAGATTTGGAACGGGCCCTGACGAGTTCAACTCAATCCCCTTTTTACTTCTGTCTGCCAGGCACAGTTGTTCCAGCAAACTAGAAGGAGTGTTTTTTTCTCTCCATGCTTTCTTCCTCTCACTTTTCAGAGTGCTCACATTAATGCATGAGCCTTTTATTTCCAGTTCCAAAGAAGTTGTCACACTTGTGAAAATGATCATAATGAGGATTTTTTTCAATGTTGCACAGCCCAGTTTATCTTCAAGCCCTAAGCCCTAACCTATAGTCAGACGTCAGCTTATTACAGTGGCAGACACACACACACACACACACACACACACACACACACACACACACTGCATGCATTATCAGCACAAGTGAGACATCTGTATGCAAATGTCTTTATGTCGGGGGGGGGGGGGGGCGGAGGCCCAGAGTGGGCCGGGTGTGAGTGATGTTATGGTAGTGAAGGAGGGACTGAAGAAGGTCAGGGCTCTGAAGGAGTGTGTGTGTCAAGAGCCGGTGCATATATGTATGGTATCCATAGTAACCCACTAATCCAACCCAAGATGGCTCACTGATGCTGTCATCTTTTATCCTTTTCCTCCAGCCGCCTGCACTGCGCTGGTTTTACTCGCTCACACAGATCATCTTTTGACATTGATAACACAATGCAGAAACACACACACGGCTGTTACACAGTCGTAAAACATCAAATCCTTCAATGAGATACTTGAGTTCCGTGGCTAGATTAGAAAAAAAACCTAATATTTCTTAGGTGCGGCGCAGCAAGCCTCATCTATCTCATCTCAAGCATCTGAAAAATGTAGTTCATCCCACTCTAGTGAATGATGCATGAGTGGCCGTCTCCTCAGTTTCTTTCCAAGTGGCCGTGTGGTATGTGGCTCTTTAGCGTCTTACTGGCAGCGTCTCGGATGTTCATGGTGACGGGAGGGAAAGAGGCAAAACTGAATGAAAAGTGATGGAGAGACAATCAAAAGCACAAATGACTCTACAGACAAACTGAGGATCAAACAACACACAATGTTCCTTTTCACTGTGCAAACTGAGACAAACCATAACATGACTTATGTTCTTCCAAAGATTTAGATTTTGTGGTTGGAAATTGAAAATGACAAATTCATTTAAGAAATGCTTTGTTCTATACCAATTCATTTATGTTTCTGATATATTTTTTTATTGTGCAAAGTACCATGCTTGCCTCACATTTCATTTAAAATTTCTGTGCATGTGCAGTAAAATGATAGTTGTCTCAAAGTGAAAATAAACAACCATAAGGATTGGAACAAAAAGCTGTTCCCATTTGACTGAAAGAAGCTCAGCACTGTTTGGATAAGAGTTTGAAGACGTGCCACGGAGCATGTAAGACAGAATTAAGCCAACGACAACTTCTCATAACACAGTTTTCCAGCCTCGTGTCTTGGATTTGTGAGGAGCCACGCTAACGGGAGCAACAAGAGGAACATGGAGCTTCTGCAAAGTGAAGCGCAGCTGAGATTTATGAATAAATGTGAGACAAAAATGACGAGAGGTAGGTTGACACTGACCTGACACTATTTAACAGTAACATAGGCAGTTTCTAATAATATTAACTTCAAGCTCCTTTTATTAGTATTCTCAAATATATTCAACATTTGATATATCTGCTTTATCGGGAGTGTTGTTTGATCAGATTTTATTGACAACCTCACAACTAGGGCTGCAATTAATTACTTTTTACAACAACAACTGAAACAATTCATCGATATCAAGATCAAGATAGCTGCAGACTAACTGTCAGCTGTCACGTATTTTCTTTCAAATGTTGCCAAATTCTGGTGCACTGTAGCAAATCACATCCTGTTTCTGGCTAAGCCACGCTCACGTCACGAGTGAGGAAAGCTAGCAAATTACTAGCTACCAAACATTGGTTTTTTGCTGTTAGGCTGAAATAATGTTTCCAGGGTCTTTAAAGAGTTGCTGTTGAGGGTCCAACACCCATCTGTAGTTTCATGTGTCTGTGATATCATACCAGTATCTTGCACGGTGATTTATTAGCCTAACATTGCCAGGCCAAACCTGCATATGCAAATTAATCTGGAACCTCTCAGTTCATTTTGAATTTCCAAGAAAGGGCGTAGACCACAATGCCTGGACGCAAATGAATAGTCATATAACCAACTAGAAGGCACTCGGAGAGTCTCCACTAAGACTCCAGTAAGACTCCACTAAGGCCGTATCCATAAGGGAAAAATAAAGTGTGTGATTCGGATACACTCCAAAATGTAAATGCGTTTTCCTCGACCCATGCCACATCATTTCAAGTTTAATCCTGCTGACAAACCACCTAATAAACAAACAGAACCAAAGACCAAACTTCATATCAGTCTTGTATCTCGCTTGCTGATACACACAATAACACGTGGTTAAAAAAAGATTTGTGTTCAAATAATAACGTAACCTTTACAATGCAACTAGGGTGAATAAATAACAACAGCCCCTAGCAGACTTTCTTATGTAACAAGTGTAACAACGTGATGTATCAAACGTAAGTCAACACGCGACACGAACAGCGGTCTCCTGGGGGAAAGTCCTGTTTATTTGACACCCCCCCCTGTCCTTAGTGGACTGTTATACTCATTATTACCACGTAACTTTTAATAATGCCCAGTTGCTATGGATGCCGTTCGGTGACATTCAACACATCCATAGTTTGTAGAAACGTACAACAACAACAAATAGTGTGAATTATTTCATACAGAAATCCTTATACAGTGAATGGTTATAGAAGCCGGTGAGTCATAGTCTATGCACAACCAAGCCACTCTCAGTTGTTCCATCTTTTAAAGAGTTCATTAAAAAGTCAAATTTAAATGCATAGATTCCCTGTTATTGTATAATCCCAACATCAGAACTGCTGTTAGGAAATGAGGCTGAAACGCTGCTCTCTGAAGTCGACTGTGATATGGGAGGACAAAATATCTGCACTTTCTACACAAACACAGCCTTGTTTGCATAGAAGTAAAATATATAACGTCTGAGCAGAGAACCGAGATGGGGGTAGTTAGCAAACCAAAATGACCAAGAGCTTATGGAGAAATCAACATAATGAGTTGTTTTTGTGCCATAAACTGCATGAATCGCAGAAATAATGGTTGGAACAAGTTCAATATGTTAAGAAGGAAAGCTGCCTGTTAGCTGTTAGCATCTCGTGACCTGGCCAGAGCCCTGGGCTTTATTAAGGTGCCGGATAGTTTCATGCAGAAACTGGTGAGGAAGAAACGCCTGTTTTAAGGAAACACAAAGCTCTTACTGTTGCAGTTTATGAAGCTCTATGAATAATGCTTTGCTCATCCATTTGATGTGTTTCAGTGAGCGACCTGGTGACAGCCGATAGAGGCGCAGACTGATGCCTTCCGATGGAAAAGTAATTACGATGTTACGCTCGTAATATTTCAAAGAAACAAAACAATCACAGACAGGTGTGCAGAATCTCTTTTCATGATCCCCTGCAGCTGATAAATAATACTTATTAAATCCTGTATCGACATACTTTGTTATGAGCTGAGCTTCCCCTGTATACACTGCACACATCTAAAGCATTCAGTAGATATCCAGTGTCTGGTATACTTTGATGGCATTACATTTCACATGCTAACATTATTAACATCTAGAATTAGGGCGCTTTGCTCTTAAATGCAAGATTTTGACATATGCTTCTAGCTTCCCCGTGGAGTACAAACAAAAGCATGTTAAGTGTTACTCACCAAAACACATTGTGTATCCAGTGTTGGGGAGTAGAGAACTACATAAACTAGTAGTTTATCAACAGCTTGCTGGTAGTTCTACTACAAACATATTTGCATAGTGATTCAAGTAGTTAAATTCATTTCTTTTGCCATTTTTTTTAATGTAATGTACCAAAACTACAAACACTTTTGGGCCATAAAAGGACAAGAATGATTTAGTATTTCTTATTTTACCGATGCTTCTCTACTGTAATGGAGCCCAGCCCCTTTTTCTTTCACTACATTGATCAGGCAGACCAGTGTTCAAGCTGTTCATACTGTCTAAAAAGATGAAAGTTGAATGCTGTTTTAGAAGTTAAGATTGTATAAAACTGAGACAACAGGCCCATTTTGTCAGTCTAACGAGGTACAGTGAAATAATTTTGGTTATGGTGTTTTATTGTTTTGGTTTATTTATATATATTTTAAATTAACTCAGTTGAGTAGCATTTTTTAGTGACATATACATTTTTTGTGTTATATTTGCTGTAGTTCATCTGCTTTAGTAACTGGTAGCTAGCAAAGCTATGCTTTCAAAGTAGCTTCTCCAACACTGTGTGTGTCATTGAGGTCCAATTTCCTCACTCATAAAACACTTGTGAAGTATTTAAAATCCAGCACTGTTTGCTCCATGATTGCTCCACAGCGGGTCAGGAACTCCACAGGGAACCTGCTAACGTTACTTGTGTTAGCTCCTAAACCTCACTGGCTGTTGATGGTTTAGGTAATTTCTCACAAACCTGCATGAGCTTTGTGTAGCTGGGTTATTAGGCCCTTTATTACTGTTAGCGGCTGCCATATCTGTCTGGAATTCCATGTGCCATGTTAGAGCTGCCAGACAGATATGGCAGCCGCTACTACATGTCTCTCGACGAGAGACATGTAGTAAAATATGTTTGACTGGGTGATACAAATTCTCGTCTAAATCGTAGTTGTACTGGTATTCACAAGCCGTCTTTTATCTTTATCGTATTTTATGTGTTGACAACCCATATTTACGGCAACCTTTAGTGGACGTAGTAATTATGGGTGGAGCAAAGGAGAGAGTCAGATGTAGTTTTATAAATTTGGCAGTGGTGGCTGGTCAATAGAGGGCCATGGGGCGTGGCCCCACCTTGAGCACCCCTCCTTGAGCCACAAAAATAAATAATTTATAATAATAATACATTTTACAAATTGTCAATATTTGAAGTATGGAATGTACCAGTAATATTTGTAAATTATGATATCTGCACAAAATATATGCTTTTCCTGCACGTCCTCTCTGCCTGCATGTCGAGAAATGTCCCACAAGAGGCGGGTCTATGAAGCAGTTTAGCCAATTGCTGATTAAAGATATAAATGAGTGACATACAATTTAGCCAATCAGTGTCCTCAAATAGATTCAGCTCGGGGCCAAAGCTGCGCGTTCTCGTCAGGAGAAGTCTCTACAAGCGAGCGCCAGCGCGAGCGTTACTCCTCCAAGACCCGTTTGAGAGGAGAACTTTGGCGGAGATTCTGCAGGCCATAGAGCTGATCCCAGATTAGCCTGACCTCACAATCAGACAGTAGACTAGCGGGAAAGGGAAGCAGTACATGCAAAGCTGTACACCAGAAAGGTTTGGCTAGCTGGATGCAGTCATGCTAATAACTTATTTAGCTTTTTAAAACAACGGGGAGTGAGGGATGAGGAGGTAAGGAAGCATGAGAACACCAGGGCACACATGAGAACTCTGTCAAGCTACATATTAGGCAAAGTGAACATCTTTTCTTCTACATAGTTGTCCTCAGTCTCATCTGCTTAACTTGGTCATGGAGGCATCAACATTTAATTGAGATGGTAAATTAACAGTGAAAACTCATCATAGCTTAATTTAACATCAAGTAGTAAACACTTCATGTTTACTTCTCCTGATCTTTACCTCCTATAACTGATCTTCTCCTGATCTTTA
>NW_022280170.1:120621-122282 GCF_004355925.1 Anarrhichthys ocellatus | reverse complement strand
TCTCTCTCTCTCTCTCTCTCTCTCTCTCTCTCTCTCTCTCTATCAGGCTGATGGGTAATTGAGGCACTCACAACACAGATCGGGGCCGCAGTGTCATGCTGTGCCCAGGGTCTGGCTGGCTGCCCCGTCCCTCTGGCAACATGCTGCGACACGCTCTGGAGTGCACACACAGATACACGCACACAAAAAAAACAACAAATGGTTGCTTCACACACACACACACACAAATAAAAACACATGCTCCCTACGCCCGCGCACATACAGGGACACGTGCACACTTCACACACTAGCACTTCACAAATGCTCATTACCGACATACACAAACGCTCACAGGCTGTCTTTACACAAGTGTGTACAGTCACACAGACGGTCAGAGACAGAGAAGCAGGCAAGTGTAAGAGCGTGCGCACACACACATGTTCACACAAATCACTTGAAGTCACACTTCCATCCTTCCCGTCACACAGACTACAGCATGCCCCAGCAAGTCACTCTCTCCTCTCCTCCTTCCTATCCTCTCTTCCTATCGCCTACCCTTCTCTTATTTCCTCTCTTCCTCTTATTTTCTCTCTTGGTATCTCTATCTATCCTCCTCTCTCCTTCCCTCTATTCTCTCTCCTATTTCCTCCCCACAAATCTTTCCCCTCTCCTCCTCTCTCCTTTACTCCTTTCTCCTCTCCTCTCTTTTACTCTCTTCTCTTCTCTACTCCTCTCCTCTCCACCTGTTTGTCAGACCTTAGGCAAACTTAGGCAGAGCTGAAGCCTATTATGCTCCTCTTTACTCTGCTCCCTCCCTCCCTAGCTCCCTCACTCTTTCCTGGCGATCCTCCAGTTTAAACAGAAGGCTGTGCTGGGAAGAGAGTGGGATACAGAGACACAGAGAGACAGAGGCCAGTTGCTAGTGTGAGTGCTGCATGATTCATGTTGCCCTGTAATGAAGCCGGTCCAGTCTTTCAAGTGTTTGGTGTATAATGGAGTTTCAGGGACAGGCCTATCATTTTCTCCTAATAGCGCTTTCTCCGGCGCACGCCATGACCCCTCTCTCTAAGCCCCCGCCCCACGCACCCCTACTGTGGTAACTGCACATTACCGCGGCACGCGCACACACATCCACACACGCAGCGATTACCGACAGCTGCGGGAGTTTCTGAACGGCAAAAGTGGCCAATTTTCTCTCCCTTCCATTTAAACAACAAACAGGGCATCGTGTTAAAATGGGCAAGGAAAGAGAGAAGGGAAATTGGGCTGATAAGGGTTATTGTGAATCAGGAAGAGAGTGGGTTAGCTGCTGGGAAGTAGCAATGCGTGGCGACCAGGGATTTTAATATTCTCGAGGTACTTTGAGAGAGACGGCACTCACAACGAGAGACTGCGAAATAAATCATGTTCATTGGATTTCAGCTTTTAGGGGGCGGCTGCCTGGACGCACTGAATCTAAATACAAAACGTGTGTTTTCAACTCTAATCTAAAACACAGATTTTACTTACATTTCGGAAAGTGATGGTCAACTGGTCCAATCTTCATTGTTTTTACAAAGTAAAGTTTGGTAGTTTAACTTGAATTCAGGGTAAAAGTTGGAACCTTTTAGTGATCAATGGTCCTCATAAGGATAGATGTGCACAATCCTATATATTTGAGTGTGTGTGTGTGTGTGTGTGTG
>NW_022280170.1:111917-120611 GCF_004355925.1 Anarrhichthys ocellatus | reverse complement strand
GGGGGGGGGGATATTGTGCAGTGTGTTTGGGTAATCATAGAGGAGAGGCTCTCTAAGGAGAGGGCGTTGCTGTCCATGTCACACACACACTGATCTGTCTCTAACTGTGGTGGGTGGAAAGCTAGAAAACACACATGTTTGGACAGGAAAGCAAGCTGCTAGTCCTGCTGCCTGCCCTTGAGCCTCTCCTGATAAAAGTCTGAGGCCGATAAACAAGACACTCTGGCACTGCCAGATAATCAGCAGGCCCAGTTCTCAGCCACCAGGCTTACTGTCAGTTTGTTCATGCAAACAACGTTAAATAGGTTGGCACGGGTTGGCCCCAGGCGTGGGCAGCCACCATTTGACGGTCCATAATACTAATATTTGTTGCTTTGTGATATTCACACAAAAGTCTCTACTTTGAATGTAGTGCTTATCATTAGTGAAATTTCTGCCACCCGGAAGGAGAGCATTTTGGATAAAAAGTCCTATAAGACTTAGTGTTCGACCACCACTCTAGTGAAAGAAAGAAAAAGTTGTTAACAACATTCCTTTGTTCCCCAATCTGTGATCAGAATCCTTATTAAAGAGAGCAGTCCTCAACGGAAGACCTCCGGTACTTTGACCAAAAGCTTCCCTCTTTTGACAGTCTGAAAAGTAATTAGTTGTTAACAACACTGTTACTAATATCTGATTTGTGCTGATAACACAGGCACAGATATGACCACTTGCCTTAATTCCCACGCTATGTAATAACAATTATAAGTAAAGTGTGACTGTTGATCATGCATCCATTCAAAATACTTCTTTTTTTTTAAAAAGCCTAAATGTTGAATAGGGAGGAGGAGGCTGCTGCCTTTGACTTTCTATAAGGAAAAGCATGTAGTGGGTCTGGCCCAGATCCCATCCTGTGACTCTTGACTGTGTCTGCTTTGGGTCGCCAGAGAGTTGGAAAGAAGCTGAGCTGAGAAAGAAGATTCTCACATCCGTTGAACATAATGGCCACCACAGGGTATAGGAACACAGGGGGGGTGCAAGCTGTCCCCTAGTTCTGTTCAATACACACTGCAGACAGTACAATCCAAAGAAGACAGGGCTAGAGTTATTTTATATAAAGTTATTACATTATGAGAAACCTAATCAAAAAATTGTTAAATAATATTGTATATTCAGCGCATAGTGTAATATCTAAAAAAAAAGTACTATCTTCTTAAAGCATAGGAACCCTTCAATTTATATGTCAAATGTATAACTTTTTTTCCTCCTACTGAGAAAGTCTAAGGGTCTCCTAGGGGTGGGGATTTGAAGAAACTCGCATATACACACATTTTATATACATATATATATTTATTTATTTATTAATGAGAAAATGTACCTAAAACATCTTATAAAAACAATAAATATAAAATTACATTTCTTTTAACATATGTGTCCTCATGTCAAACCTAGGCTGATTTGTTTCTTCTCACATTACCTCTGTATTGCACAGATTCTCCTTTTAAAAATATGTATTGCAAAAAATGCCCCATAAATGTGTATCACACATAATATATGGAGTTGTCCTTTCTTGTCTGTATTTATAGATTTTTATTGATTTCTTGTAGGTTGAAACATTGCATCAATGCACTTTTATTTTTTTATATATATATATATATATATATATATATATATATATATACATTAGGAAACAAGGGGAAATATGTTCACAAAGACCAACACATACAGGGACAGGATGTGCGTGTGTTAACTTTCCTCTGAATAATAAAGGATGAGTAGATTAGCTGACTATTAGCAGGGCTAAAGACTGGGAGGCTACATGTGTTTTTCTGCACAGAGGTGACAGCGGTTCACATGTCCTCTTCTACAGTGTACAACCAGTTTATGGAGCGCAGCATCCTCCTCTCGACCCACGGTTGCGACGCACGTAAGTGCTAAACCCAACCGGACTGCATGGCGTCATGTTACCCACACGGATGCATTTTATTTGTGCGTGTTATTTGTGTCTCCCATTTTCAACCTTGTTTTGCTGCTCATTGTTCCCTGCTTCAAGTACTTGAACATGTGTGTATTGCATGCACCAGTACTGTACCAGTTTGACCCAGTGCTGACATTTACATTGTTCAACCTATTTGATTTTTGTTGGATTTGCTGTTTAGGTTTTTTTGTGTTCCTTTGGGTGATATCTTTATTGTGCGCCAGCACCGCCATGAATGAGAACCTTTTCTGTCTGTCTGTCTCTTTTTCTTTGTGTTTGATCTCTCAATCTGTCCCTCTGCAGGTATCCCAAAGACACAAAGCCCAAGTTCAACAATCCCAAGTCTAAAAAGGCCTCTAGCTTCCACGAGTTCGCCCGCAGTACCAATGACGCTTGGGACATCGACGAAGAGGAGGACGAGGATTTTCTCGGGACCCCAGCCCAAACTTCCTCCCTATCATCAGGTCTCCACTCTTCGTCAACACAGAACCAGGTAGCTCCAAGACATCCTGTTTGTCCCTGAGCAGTTCATGGGCATTGAAATGAAGTGTGAAATGAAAGATGTTCTGATGTGTTTCCACTCAAAAGCAGAATCAGGTCGGAGATACAGAAACCAGGGTGTCACACAGTCCCGGGACAGAGGATCAAGACCTCCAGGATGTGGGGGAGGAGGACGCGGAGTGCGAGCACGTCAACGGCAAGGTTGTCAATTCTAGCAGTGACGTCCACCTCAACACGTCCTCTGGTATGTAGGCAATACACTGCAGAGCTTCATTTGGCATTAAGAGCTCCTGAGGAGCTTATCAGGGGATTCAAAGTGAAGCTAATTACAGACGTTGACATTGCAGATGGGGCTAGTGGGTTATATCAGGCCATTAACATGTGCCTGGCTCAACATTTTACAATCCTGAAAATGTTTCTCCAAATGCTCTGATGTGTACTAATGTGTTTCCAGTGACAGACAGTGAGATAACTAACATGAACACCACAGTACTGTTCACTAGTGTATCTTATCACAATTATGCTTGTTAAGCAGGGTTCCCACGCATCCTGGAAAACAGTTGACCAATTTTCCAGTCAATAAAAACACCTAGTAAATGAGAGAAGAAGTCAAATGTCTTGGAAAATCTTCTATTGTCCCTGGAAATGATGTCCCAGACATTCTCCTATTTTCCAAAAAACGACTAGTTTATCTATCAGAGCTCCCCAAATAGCATTACCATCTGAAAGGTATGTTCAGGATCATATTAACGTTGAAATGGTAGTTTATGGACCAGAGTATTTTGTCATCATTTCTAAGCACAAAAGAGATGATCAAACATCAACAATTTTTCTCCAGAATCGCTGACTCCACCTTCAATGCTGACTGAAATAACAGAAAGTGACCCCTCAGCTGACTTATACCCGTCACATAACTATGATAATGAAGATGAGATTTGTTGGTTTCGTTGTCTGATGGAATAGTAGATAGTTATAATCCTTGTTTGTGATATAAGTCGCCCCTCGTTCCAAATCTCATCTACCTGTACATTTAAATGGGAAGTCCAAGCATTTCTACCATTACAAGTATTAACCATAGAAGTAACAAAACAGGAAATGAAATGTCAAGATTGAGTGGATGCATTTAAAGGTTGATATAATACACACATTTCTGGCCTAACTTTGGGTGTTGAACAAGTTGAACATTGTGTCTCATTTGCAGTGGTTGTGGACTGTCTACTGTCTACAAAAAGGTTCTTGTTGTTCTTGTGTGGCACGCTACAGTTCGCTCCACACTGCAGAAGCAGCAGTCTCTCCCAGTTCGTCCCATCATCCCACTGGTGGCCCGCATGTCGGACCAGAACGCGTCGGGAGCACCGCCCATGACAGTGAGGGAGAAGAGCCGGCTGGACAAATTCAAGCAGCTGCTGGCTAGTCCCAACACTGACCTAGGTAGGAGAGCAACACTCTCATAGCGCTAGATAAGAGGAAATAATGGCTCCAGGTCAACACTACACACTCTCTGTGTGTGGATCCCTGCTGGCGATGAACTGTGTTTGTATCTTACTCTATGCTCTTACAGAGGAACTCCGGAAGCACAGCTGGTCGGGCATACCAAGAGAAGTCCGGCCAATCACGTGGAGGCTTCTCTCTGTGAGTATTGTGACCTTCCTGTATTTTGGCTTGTTGCACAGCATTTGGTCTCAAAGCCTGTTAGAGAGTCCAAGTTACATTCTTTTTAGTTTCTGTGTGAGCCTGTTGCATTCTTCTTCAGAAAATGTTCACATAATATCAAAAGCCTTATCCTTACAGGCAACCTTACCTCAAATGATGGGCCAGTTCAGTTCCTCTGCAACTGTTCATGTAACTCTCTCTCTGACAGGGCTACCTGCCGGCCAACAAGGAGCGCAGAGAGCTGGTGCTAAAAAGGAAGCGAGAAGAATACTTTGGCTTCATAGAGCAGTATTACCATTCCAGAACAGACGAGCACTATAAAGACACATACAGACAGGTAATACTACAGTTCAAGTTAAACCATGTGGATGGTGAATGTAGTGGATTGAAGCAATAAATTCCTCAGTGTGGTATATTGATCTCGAAAGAGTTCTGCTGAGAAAGCGTTTGTACTTCCTGAATCCAGCGCCGTCATTTGTCGTGCCAGTGATGTAGTTGGAGGTAGGAAGAGTTACCGGCTGTTTCAGCTGTCCACGTCTGGGTAGCTAGGGGGGAAGCTATAGATCAGGGGTATTCAATTAAAATTCCAAAAGGTCCAGATCGAGAAAATGTCCTCGGGCAAAGGTCCGGAACATTACAATAATATCTAACTTGCGCTATTTAGTGCCATATATATATATATATATATATATATATATATATATATATATATATATTCGAGAAGTCTAGTAGTAGTAACGCGTCTGTGTAGTCAACAACTGTCAAATCAAATAAAGAAAGTACATCAATTATATTTTAACAAATAAGTAATACATAGAAATACATAAATACATGTTCTCTAATTTCAAGTAAAATAAGAGCTGGATTAAAGAATAACTGACATAACAGAAAGCTTTTCAAAAATGTGCATCTTAAAATAAAGTAATTCATTTTAGAAAAAATAATTTCACTGAATTGTCCTGCAGCTTTAAATTCAGTTCATTCAGGTGTGAAGTGATGTCAATCAAAAAAAACCACAATATTATATTTTTCTTATCTTCTAAAAAGAGAAATCAGTGAGCATGGACTTTATCTGTGGTTATTAAACCACTTGTTTCAGCTCTATTCTCTCTGTTAACATCATTGTTGGGCAGTGAATCCATGTGTTGGTATTCTGATCATACTGGGCTCTTAGGTTTATTTTCTGTGTCTTCATTTAGATGTGAGTGGGTACGTTTGCTGAAAGAGTTGTTCTTTGTCTCGTAGTGTCGCTTCATTTACCGCTTTTAATAATCGTCACGGTCTCTGAACATATGAGACACACTGGTTATAAACTGTCCGTGGGAAGAATTAACCTATAAGAGTCTGTTCATTCTTGGTTAAAGTCTCTGGTCTCTTTGACCACTTTTCTCTCTTTGGAGAACGTTATGTGAACGTCTCTGACACGTATTATTCTCCTGCTCTTCCTTCTCTCTCCTCGTCTCTCCCCCGGTGTGTGTACATCTCAATCCAGTCAGGAAACTTGTCAGAATACTCATATTTGATTGGCTGAGCTGCATCACGTGATGTGATTTACAACGCATTGGTCGGTGCGTTTCCTGCATCACTGAACAAGTTCCGTACAGGCTGAAAAAGCTGCGCCGGTTAAAATAGAAGCGCCCTGTCAAAATAAAATCGATTTTAGGTCCTGGGTCCGGATACAACGGCGTCTGGGTCCGGATCCGGACCGCGGTCCGCCAATTGGCGACCCCTGCTATAGATGCTGCTCAAAAACAGAACTTCCTGAACATGTTGTAAGTTCTATTGTGTAAATAAAGTTAAAAACAGAACTTTCTTGTTCTCTTTCATGCAAACTATGAAAATGGTGTGCCAAGACATGAGTGGCGAGGATGTTCTGGACTAGGGCCCAGTTTACAGTGTTTTGGCCGACTCACATATTCAGCCGTATTAATTGGAGCCAGAGTATACGGAGAGAGAATATTGTCAGCGAGGACCCTACAGGCGTCAGAAGCGCATGTGCAATGTATCCTGGTACATGTCGGCACAGTTGAGCGAGCAAGAGAACTCAGCTTTCTGGGTCAATATAGCACGTACTGAGGAATTTACTGCCTTTACCATCAACAATGATTGGACATCCACATAAAAGGTGGCGAATTTTACCTTTAACTAAAAACTACACTAAGCATGATCTGCTTTGATTATCTTAAGTAACATCTCAATCATGTTTCTTCCTGTCAGATCCACATCGACATTCCAAGAACCAACCCTCTGATTCCCTTGTTCCAGCAGCCCGTAGTACAAGAGGTAAGATGTGAACAGCTGAAGAGCAGGGGAAATCCCAACACCTCATCAGTTTTGTGTTTACTTTCTATAATCATGAGTGCTTTGTGTTGAGTTTGTCAGTCACATTAAAAGTGAAGCAGGAGGCTGTTTCATGAAGCGAGATCAAGAGGTTAGCCTGCTGGCTCACTTTTAACTGGGCTAGATTGTCGTGACAACCTCTGCTGCAGGTGAACAAGAGCACAGTTTAAGTTTACAATAAAGCAACAAGCAAGAAACGGAGACAGATCAATAGAGCCATGATCATTATACCAGAGAAAAGCACCATGTGTCCGAACTGGGTTTAAAATAGGGCGTCTGTACTTTACCATACTAACAACCTAATACATGGTGAATTGTGGCTGTAGTTTCTGGAACACTCTTATTCTGTCTTTGCAGCTCAGAGTCAACTTTGTGAGTGTTAAATCTGCTCAGACTCAATGAGATGATGAGTGGAAATAAAAGGTAGAATCACTATCGCCTTTTATTGGAGAATAAAAATCCACACATTTTTATAAGCTCAATCGGTTCATAGGTCAGTCTTTCCTTTCTGTCCTTGAGACCATTTTTGCTCAGTTTGTGTAGTTTTCGAGCCTTGATTTTAGGTGTCATGCAATTGGCTTGTAATTAGGGAATCTTTCCCACAGTCTCATAGCTGGATTAGAAGTTAAGAAGCAGCTTTCTGATAGGGGTTATCTAGGATCACAGGTGTTAGCCTCCGTGAAGCCTGGTAACCTCAACAGAGAGCCAGACTAAGTTGAACTAGCACCTTGATACAGGCCTCATTGAAAAAACTCAACTTTGCTTTATCTCATGTCAAGCAGAGACAAATGAGATTGGACACTCTTTAGATACAAGTTGATGCTATCTACTGTAGATAAGTCATGACCCTGTGAGTGATACTATGACTGTGACAGTCACTGAGGAAGGACTAGCATCAGATTACTACACTTGCTGTTAAAAGGAACTTGGCTTGTTCCTTAAATGTGGTGATATTATGTGGGTTTTCAAAACACCAAAGATTTGCGTCCACATTTACCAGAAACCTGTGACTGGGTTTAATCACAGCCTCATTAGAGCAGGCCAAATAATTCTTTATTAATGTTCAATGTTCATTAATGCATCAAAAGGTTTACACACTGTAACTCAGAGCAACATACTGTATGTCTGATATGCTGGACCTGAGAGTTAAGAATCAGAGTGAAAGCTCTTTAACGCTACATGTCATCATTCACACATTCAACACTGATGACAGAGGCTACGGGAGCAATTTGGGGTTAAGTGTCTTGCCCATGGACACATTGACATGGACTAGAGGAGCCGGGATCCAACCGCCGATCCTCTGATTGAAGAACGACCCTGCTCTACCACTGAGCCACTGAGGCACACATTAATCAACCGTTTTGTTGTTGTCTTTCTGTTCACAGGTGTTTGAGCGTATCCTCTTTATCTGGGCCATCCGTCACCCAGCCAGCGGTTACGTCCAGGGAATCAATGATCTGGTCACGCCCTTCTTTGTCGTCTTCCTCTCTGAGTTTGTCAGTAAGTCACTGGTGGAAAATTTCCTGCATAGAGCCCCGTTATATTGACACTGGACCAAGTGACTCATGTCAGCTCTTGTTTCTGGTTTCACGCTTTTTTGTCTATTTTATGTACCTATATTTTACATTGTTGTTACTAGGGCTGATACCACATCACATCCAAGGTCATAAACATTTCTTCAATCAATCTGAATAAGAGTCATCTGTATGAGTCTGGCCATTTCGGTGTCATTCAGTGTTATTTGTTGTCCCAGCAGAGGATGTGGAGAACTTTGAGGTGGCAGCGCTGCCTCTGGACACCCAGAGAAACATCGAAGCTGACAGCTTCTGGTGCATGAGCAAGCTGCTGGATGGAATACAGGTCTGGTCACACGCACACATCTCAATAAACACTTGTTTAAAGCTGCAAATGTGCCTGTTTACTGAACATGCTATCCTTTCAGGACAACTACACCTTTGCTCAGCCTGGAATCCAGAACAAAGTGAAAGCTTTAGAGGAGCTGGTCAGCAGGATAGATGGTAAGTGGACTCCTGTCAGTGAGTAAGGAGTTTAGTGTGTCACATGTACTCTGCACTGACATGCACTCTGCTCATGCCTCTCTTTGGGCTTGTTTACAATTCAAATCATGCATGCAGAAAGTGATGGAAGCTTAGCACAGCTGATTCCAGAGACGAGCTATTATCCCACATCTTTAACGTGTGTGTGTGTGTGTGTGTGTGTGTGTGTGTGTGTGTGTGTGTGTG